>NC_079445.1:24747309-25047309 GCF_903798145.1 Danio aesculapii
GACAGATTAAATATATTATTGAACACTGAAAAGTAATTAACCTACTTTTCCAACTGAAATCAAGCATTTGGAGCCAAGAAGAAACCTTTGACAAGGCAACATTCTGCTGTTTTCATGAAGAAAGTGTCAGAAAGACACCATTATCCCATCTGCTAACCTATAATACTCTGTCCAGCTCCAGCTTAGTAATGTCTTTGTAAGCAGCACATTCATCTTTTACAACACAAATTACAGTCAGCTACTAATGTCTGTGTTTATTATAGTGCACGCAGTGTTTAGTCTGTGTTTGTGTAAGGGATAAGGATGGTTTCGCAACTTTTTCACACACACACACACACACACACACACACAAGCACATACACACATAAATTAAGCATATAATGTACATCCATACACATACTCTCACGTGGTGTTAAAATATTACATATCCTTCTATTCGTGTTGGTTTTGTGTATAATGACTGAGTAATGGATGCAATGAAAACTCATCATATACAGTACTACACATACAACAAAAGTATATTTGTAGTATTGTTTTCATACCGTTTATTTTTTTAAACTTTATCACCCCTCAAGAATAACTGAGAGGTGTAACAATATACAATAAAATAATGGTTTGGTCCATATAAAACTATATATGAAATTAGGTTTCTATTCTAGTTGATGATAGCAATCAGTCACAACCAAAAGCTCGTGTTCTGTCAGGTCTGCATGTTTTAATAACCTCTCCTACAGTACTGTATGTGATTACATAATCAGATTCCAAACAATTACGTACTCTTAATTAAAGTTAGAGTATATTAACTTTAAAATAAATACTCATGATCAGATTACACTTCCCTTTTTATGGATAGCATGATTACATATTAGTCTACATATACTAATTAATTCTACATATTAATTATTCTTCTTCATCAATTAAATCTCCCAAATAATTTTCTCCACTAAGTTTTAAAATAATACTTTGTCATATTGCTTAGTTTCATTTTTTAATACTGTTCACAAGTACAGTATAATGGCCATGTAAATACCCTGTACTGTAAATAAATAAAATCAACGCTTCTGAATTTCAGGGCAAAGCACCCTTAGCAACATAAGAAAGACATAATTATGCTAAACATTGGTGATGTATGGCTGTGATGTCACCATCTTATCCAGTAAATATTTAAAACATCAATAACTTTGGACAAGTAATGGCATTTTGTCAGCCAAACATATAATTAGGCAATCATTTAGGTAACACTAAAATAAGCAAAATACTTAAGGTAATACTAAAATAAGTAACCTTTACTATCTACAATTTTCATCATGTAATCTGCAATCAGTACAGTACAATATTTTTTATTCGGTTATTGCTTATTTTTATTCAGTTATTATGTCGTTGCCATTCCTGGTGTCATTCCACAGTTGAAATACCGATTGAGCGATTATATAGACACGAAATGTTCATTAATGTTTATTTGGTGCTAAAAATAAAGAGGAAAGAACAAATCACATTCACACACACTTCCTGATGTTTGAACCGAGGGAACTATATTATGATCTGTCACACCATCAAAAAGCATTAAATCAGCCTTTATCATAGAATTTGCTCATAAAGGGGACAGAAATGGAAAGATGACACTTTGTGTTTGTCAGAAAATTAAAAACCCAAAACCCCACGCTGATTTTTTTTTATACTAATACAGTACACTGCCAAAACATTTAGGACACCCCTCCAAATAACTGAAGTTGACTGGCCAGCACAGAGTCCTGACCTCAACCTGAAAGAACAATTTTGGAATCAATTAAAGCAACTTTGGAATCAATTAAAGCAGAGACTACAAGCTAGGCCCTTACATTCAACATCAGTACCTGACCTCGCAAAGCATGGGCCAGTATGTGATTCTGACGGTATGATAACTTTGGATAAATACCATGTGATTACTGCTCTAAGATATATTCTTTTTAAATGTCTGGATGAAAAAAAAACAAAAAAAAAAAACTTTCATCTTTAAACAATATTTTCACAATATACATTTTATTTAGAGAAACATTTAATATATTTTTGAACAGTAAACATATCAATAATAATTCAAATGGATCATTGACTTCTGCTGTCTTCATCAAAAACACAGATTTCTTAACAATTTAAAATGCCATTTTTGGAAATATTCTCTGCTAGAGAAAAAAAACATGTATACACCTTAGTAACGTATAACAGAAAATTTTAAAACCTTGACTTTTCCTATAACCGCAGTCTACCTTAAAAACGGTTATCGTCAACACAGGCTCATTGTGATAACGTAGCCCTGCGAACGTTTCTGGAGACAGCGAATTACATAGCCGGAGGTACGTATGGATGCATTTCATTTTTTTAAACGAACACTACGGAGCGGTGTGATGCCGTTCCTTTTCGCGCTTACCAGCTGACTGCTTACCTCCATATGGACGGCATTCCAGCTGCAACCAGTTTGTCCCGTTAGCACGCCACGTCCGTCGGCGGATTTGACATGCAGAGAGGAGTTGACCACGAAGACGGGGGTTCGAGACTGGTAAAGAGCGGTTCCAGAAAGCAGGTAAGACAAAAACAGAATCCAAAATATAAAACATACAAGTGAATAGCAGGGTGAGAATGTGGTAAAATCTGAAAAAAAAATAAAATAAATAAATCAGACGAGGGCTTTTATTATTTTGGATTGCTTTTGAAACGTGTTGGTTGGGTTTAGGGAAGTGGGTGTATGGGTCAATCGATAAAATTGGTTGGGTTTAGGGAAGGAAGAGAGTGGGTCAGTCGATTGTTCGCTCAGTTAGTCAGAAAGTCTGTCAAAAAGTGAGTAGACAGCGGCCTCTGGTGGGTTTACGCGAGAACAGCAGGTGCGAATGGCACTCGTAAGGGAAATTTGAGATCTCCAAAGCGTACACGGCGACCTCTGGCGGATTCGCGAAAACAAAAACTGCAGAAAAACGTGCCGCCGGGATGTATTTAGCGGTCTCCACGTCCGTGGAGGTACGTTTTCAGAATGAGCCTGGGTTTGTTTATCGTCCCATGCCGAGACCTCACAAGCGTCCTTCTTGAAAAATTATCCAAAATTGCCATAAACACACTCCTAAACCTTGAGAAAAGCCTTCCCAGAAGAGTTGAAGATGTTATAGCTGCAAATGGTGGACCAACTCTATATTAAACTCTACATCTGGTCAGACAAACAGATAGCCCCGCCTTTAAATTCACATCATTGGTTAAATCACTGTTACTGGTCTCCATGCATAAACAAACAGAAAAATATTTTGAAAGCACTACAGGGCCAAAGTGTTGAGACATTTCAGTAAAAGAATGGCTTACTTAAAATCATCTCAGAGATAAGATTACTTGAACATTGTAAAAATACACACTTCACCTTTCAAATCTTAGCTAGCAGGATGAGCAGTTCAACGTCAACAGCAAACTATCGTCATCATCTTTGTGTCTTTTCACCTCTCGACCCCTCGCTGGAGACAGGAAGAACAAACCTACATGAAGCTCGTATCCCACAAGAGACGAGCCACAAAGTCTTCAAAACATAAACACGCACATACGCACACTTGAAAACTCTCCTCCGTTCATTTTGAGCAGAAACCTTTTCAAATAAACAAGAGTCCCTCTCATCTTTCCATATTTTAAGGGCAATGACAGAAGTGTGTTCCTGGTTCAGATAAAAACATTTGGGTACATTAAGTCTGGCTTCGATCAGAGAGCACTAGAAACAGAAGTGTTTACCCAGAGACTCTTTTCAAAAGCTTGCTGAAGTTCAGAGGACACTGGCAGACAGGAAATTTAGGACAGCAAAAAAGGCAAGTAAACATCACTGTGATGTCCTATAATTAATCAGACACCCGCCACATACTGTAAACTAACTTTATCAGTTTCTTTTATACAGGGTTTATCGGGTTTTTCCAGAGTTTGAAGCAGGCTGGTACCAGTAATTATTCTTTTATACACAAAAAAAATTTTGGTACTTTAATCTGTACCTACTCAACCAGCTATTCTGACTAAATAAAAGCCTCACAAACCAGGCTAAATTTTCTGCATGTTTTGACCAGTTAATATCTATTCAGGTATGAACTACTTCAAAAGTCAAGATAAAATGCATTGATAAAACAATAAACATTGTTATAAACTCACTCATTCATTCATTCATTTTTTCATTTTCTTTTTGGCTTAGTCCCTTTATTAATCTGGGGTCACCACAGCGGAATGAACCGCCAACTTATCCAGCATATGTTTTACGCAGCGGATGCCCTTCCAGTTGCAACCCATGGGAAACATCCATACACACCCATTCACACACATTTTAGCTTACTCAATTCAACTTTAGCGCATGTCTTTGGACTTGTGGGCGAAACTGGAGCATCTGGAGGAAACCCACGCGAACATGGGGAGAACATGCAAACTCCACACAGAAATGCCAACTGACCTAGCCGAATCAGCAACCTTCTTGCTGTAAGGCGAACGTGCAGCCCTAAAACTACACTACCTGACAAAAGTCTTGTCGACTATCCAAGTTTTAGGAACAACAAATAATAAATTCTGGTTTATCATTTGGTATCAGAAGTGGCTTATATGAAAGACAAAGACCTCTAGTTTATGCTTATTTTACCAAAATAAAATATGATCATGCCTTCATTTAGAATTATTTAATTAGAACAGTAAGCTCTTAGACGAAAGTCTTGTCACTTAAAAATAATGTACAGTATAGAATATAAAGTCATGGTGCAGTGGAAAAAGAATGAATATTGTGTATGACTCCCATGAGCTTGGAGGACTGCATCCATACATCTCTGACATGACTCAAATAACTTATTATAAAGTCATCTGGAATGGCGTTCTTGCAGGACTCCCAGAGTTCATCAAGATTCCTTGGATTCAACTTCAATGCCTCGTCCTTTATCTTACCCCAGACATGCTCAATAATGTTCATGTCTGGTGACTGGCCTGGCCAACCCTGGAGCACCTTGACTTTCTTTGTTTTCAGGAACTTTGATGTGGGTACCCTGCCGAGGAATTTGCAGGTTCCAATAGACCTTCTGCAGTATTTGTGATGATTGGGATGCAGTTCAACAGATGATTCATCAGTAAAATCTACCTTCTGCCACTTTTCCAAATGATCAACTAAAAGTCAAGATTATTTGTTGCTCTTACAACAGGGATCGACGACAAGACATTTGTCAGCTGGTGTAAAACTATCTGAATTACTTACAAATGATTGGTGGTTTTTCTGATGTAAAGGGTGATTAATGAACAAAAATGTTTTCAAAGCAAGGTAATTTTACCATCTTTGATGAAGTTATAGTTTTTCATAAAAAAAATCTATAGTTTTTTGTATTTTAGTTTTATTTGAAGTTTAGTTTTAAAAACTTACAGGAAATGAAAACAAGAAAATTTTCCTTGAAAATAACTATACAGATTAAAGTTTCAATTATATATATAAAAATAAATATAAATTATAAATATAATACATTTGACATCTTTATTAACCTTCAGTTAACATTCAAGTAACAAAATAACTGCAGATTCACAGTTTTAGCTTTTGCTAAGTTTAAATCGGCAGTTTGATTTTTTTTTGTTTATTATTGTGTGTAAAAGTATTGCATTTTTGTAATATGTTTACAAAGAAATTGGTAATTAAAATGAAACAAAATTAAATTATTTTTTATTAACTATTTTATTTTGTATCTTTCCTGCAAACCAAGGCAGGAATAAACTATATAATAAGTTTAAATGACAAATATAAAATTGAAATATAAAAAAAGTGTATAATAATAAATATATATAATAAAGCATTAATATTGTGTCACTGATGAATGTTGCTTCTGAACACAACAGTGCTTACTGTAGTTTTGATAGTGATTGCTAGGCCTGTGCATTTGACTAAATTAGTATCACTGTTAATACTGTTAAAGCTGCATCAGGAACCTGAAGATCCATGCAAACAAGTGACGTTTGACCAGACATTTTCCAGCTGGCTTAAAAGTTCCTTGCATACAGTCAATCCAGACAGTTTGTTTCCAACCTGAAGACCAACGCAAATGTATTCATATTACTGTGGCTGCATTGTAATTGATGATTTTATAGGTAAAGGAACACCTGTTAAAATACAAAAGTGGAAAGTGTGTGTAATGAATAGGCACAAGGTTTGCCAATGAGAGAAAAAAAAGGGAGTGACTGATCTTTAAAAGAGGAGGGACACTGGGGGAAAAACACTGGCTCTTAAGTCAAACCAGTTTGGCAGTGAACCCATGACAATAAAATGCAATCAAAAAAATATCACTAGAATAGATGTATTGTATTTTAACAGAGAAGAATAAGAAGAGAGAGAAAGACAGGAAGGGAGAAACATGTTGTGTTTTGTGTGCGAACAGCCTCATATACCCTATAGTACATGGTAGCAGTAATCTCTGTTTTCCATGCCCGCATGCCCAGACTCCCAGGAGAATGCTTGTGAAATGCCACCTATAACATCACATCCGTTCTCTCGCCTCTGAACTTTCAACAGCACAAAGACAAACAAAACGTTTGTTTTTCCTGACAGTTCCCCAAGCACACACGCTGACAAATTCTAATTGTGCTGGAATATTCCAAGGGATAAATGCAATTGGCATACTTTGGATTTTTCTGTCCACAAAAACACGAAGAGGTGTACATTTTCCAGTTTGTGTCGCACCTGCAGGGCTTCCCTTGTAACACATTCTGATAGCTTACCTTGGATGCAGGCCGCCGTTCGGGACAGTTGGGATGCTGACACAAGATGCCGGGTTTCTCTTCCTGTGCAGGTTTCTCACCTGAAACAACACAAATAGAGGTTAAAGGTCAACTATAAGTGTGTGTAGGCCAAACTCTAAAAGTACCCAGCAAACTTTTTTTGTTCATAAAGCAGGTCTAATAGAGGTCTAAACATAGTCATCTTGGCTAAAACAAGGCAAAATTTTGGTCAATCTACATTTAGATGTCTATCAGACATCTATTAAACACAAAATTGTTTGCTAGGTACTGTCACTTAAACTTTCTCTGACAAAAAAAATAAAAACCCATTGTCATTATCAGTAGTGGTGTTGTTTACAACTTACAAGTCTTCCACTCGCTTTTTGCCAATTCATGAGACCAACTTGAACCCGCTGCGAAATCTGTGTGGGGAAAACTTTCACTCTCAGATGAGTCTGTGTAATTTTAGTCTGTTTGGGTTCCCAGTGAAATGATTGTATTTTGACCACAGAAATTCACTAGACAATGCTAAATGTGACAGTGCATGAAGGCTGTGGGTTCCCTTGTGAATTTCCTACTGATTTCATTTTTATAATACAGCTTTTGGGTTTATGAGTAAATAAGGTTTGTGGTAACATTATTTGCAGATTTTGAAATCTTCTTGCCCACAAAGCTCTTACAAACTGGCCTCAATTACACTCACAGTTTCAAATGTGCCTCTTGAAGCCAGGGAAGTGAGGTTTGCTCAGACAATTGCTAGCTGTTCTTTACTACACTTATCCCCCTGTACCTCATGTTTCCATCTGTGTCATAGCACCAATGTGACCAAATTAAGCACCAAAAAAAGATGCTAAAGATCACAGCCTCTAGCATCAGTCACTAGTGTCCAGCACCGGGTCACGGCACCAATTTAAGCCCTCTGGTTCTATTCAAACCTCTCTAAACACACTTTGAACTAAAAGGTGTGTTTGACAAAGCAGTGCGGCACAGATGGATTGGTTTATGAAATAAAAGCACAGTAAGAACGATTTGAAAGTATGTTGAGCTGTCACCAATCAAATTAGTCTTGCAGAATGTCATACAGCAAAGCGCACAAAAAAAACAAAGAAGAAACAAAGCGTGTAGCATCATTCACTAGTTCACCTCTTGAGGCCAGGAGGATTTTTACTCACACAGCTCCTACTAGGTTGTCTCTGGTGCACATTTTGCATTAAACCAACTAAACCATTCGAAATACAAAACAAAACTCTTTTTTAGGGCTGAACAGCTTTCAGTGAAAGAATCAAGTAGCCTGTGGTAATCTAAAGAAGATAAATAAAGAGATAAATGTGATTGAGACATTTGTACTAGGTTACTATTAAGGGACTGAACACAGTGCCTGTGGGGATATGTCCTTGGGAATGAGCCAAAAGACATAACAGCAATACAGGACTGCAAAAGATGAGGCAGCTGGGGGGATACTGTACTGCATGAAGGAAAGGGAGAAAAAAAATTATCAATAACTGAGAGCCACAAAGAAGAGTTAGTGATGCAGTATGCTTAACTACTAAATTGCATGATACATTGTATATTTGACTTTATAACATAAACAACTTGAGCTAGCCGTGGCATACTTTCTTTCATTCCAGCTGTCAGGTCCATAAAGACAAGTAACTACCAAGGCACCAGGAGTGGTTATAAAATAATCTCAATAAATAATTCTTCCTGAGGGAAGGATTGACCGAAAACTGAAGGATCGACAATAACACAAAAAGGAAAAGAAAGAGGAAAAGGAGCAAAAAAACAGACAGAACGAAAAACGTTGGCGGAAATCTGAGATTTCCAGACATTACAAGTTTGCTGGCAGACTAGCTGATTTTCCTTTCAGTGAGGGCAGTGATATTCCTCTTACCTAGAAACCCACAGGTTTTCATGTGAAAAAATACATGATTTTTCATCAATTTTATTCTCATAATACTGCCTCACCTCACAACTGGTCAAAATAAGCAGTTGATGTTTACACACACACAACTGTAGAAACCAAATCTGACTTTGGAATATGTTATAGAGAAAAGACATCACATCTTGCTGAGAAACAACCTTATTCAGACTAATTTCTTTCAAAATATTGGCAGATCTGCATTGCAGTGATGATAATTGCAAGCAACAGCCATCTCTTATATGAACCTTTTGAAAAAATATAACATTAATTCACTAAGAAAGCTCCACTGTACATTATTTGTATTTTCCACAGCTGAACGGATATGAAAACATTTCATTTGCACCATAACTAAACCACTAATTGTGCTTTAATAGAAATCATCACACTTTGTATAAAATGATTCAAAAGTGAAGACCAACATGGTTGTGGTGGAAAAACATCATACCTGAGAAAGTCAGTCTGTTTCTTAAACAGTTCTTATTAAAACTGCAATTATACTTTAAAAATGGAGTTTCATAGTTTAAGAATAAAAGAAATCCGATCTAATAAGTGTAAAATTATGAAATGACAAGAAATAAATAAATAACAAATAAAAAAAACAACAACATAAGTGTTCAAATTTGACGAAATGCACATTTTAAATTGTTGTGAATGTTTGCCATATTCATAAACACAAGGTAAATATCATGGTACTATGATGGTAAATATAATGATATTGCCTGTTACTTCATCAAAGCAGTTACTTCATCAATCCAACATCCTGAAAGCATAATATCATCACACAGTCCAAGCTAAACTATAGATATTATCCTCCAACACTGTAAGCATTCCATCTCCATACTCGCCTCCATAAAGAATACTCCATTTCTCCTTGTTTAGTCAGAGAGGCAGAGGGCACCTCCTAAGAAATCCTCTATGTGAGGAATGTGCAGAATGCCAGGATCTGTTTTTCATGCCCCTCTGTTTACCCAGTCGTTTGCTGAAGTTCCTGAGGAGCGTGAAGCACATCTACTGTCTCAAGTGCTAGAACGGAAATATTTGATGTAATACTCGTTTCCTTTTGCCTCCACTGGAGGAACACCAAGCTGATGCCATGGATGCCAGTTGTATGATTCTGAAAGTCTGAGAATGTCAAAACATTACCAGCTCTGGAAGCAGAGTTGTCATTGATTCTTTATTCCTGGATAACTAATCCTCTTGCATCTGAGGCTTAAATGAGATTAGCTCTCAGAACCCGACATAGCAGCACTGGCTCAACTGATGCTGCAAGTTTGAGAAGGCACAGACTGCTTATGCAACCATAAATAGAAAAGTTTGGGAAACCCGCATGAAAACAGTCATTTCCGCAGTTCAATTTGGTGCCTCTAGAGGTTAAGGGTACTTCTTGACACAACTCCTTCATAATTTTTTAATCTCAAACTTTAAAAGCATCTAAAGATTTAATTACTAAAAAGTAATTTGCTTGACTGCATGGAGAAAGAGGGATAGAGTGACAGACAGATTACTTCCAGGGCAAAAGTCATTCTCAGCGGGTCCTAATTAGGGCATTAGCACAGAGATCAAACAATATTGGTAGTATGGACAAGCTAAAACTCACTCTCCATCTGCACTTTGGTGTCACAGCGGTCCCTAAAAATATCTGGGTACTCAGTAGAAAGCAAACATATGATTCTCCACACAAAAAGTCAAAAGAATTAAGTGTAAAGCCATAGCTCATACAAAAATAAATAGCAACACCTATAGAGCTTACTCCTGCAGGGATTGCAAAAAAAAAAGTATTTATTATAGAATGTTTTTGGTCTTTTTAATATAATAAAAGTATATGGTGCCAAAATGTTCACATAAATACTTTTCAGTTTATTTCTCAATGAAAACGGCTGTATGATGAAAGGTCTGAAAAACTGTGCATGAGGATTTTTTGATGATACTTAAGAATAATTGTTGTCCTTTTTTTAAAAAAAAATCTTGACAATAATGAGTTTCCATCCACTTTCATTATATAAAAAAAGAGAGCATAGCTTGTATATTTTGCTAAATCGAATTTTGTTATCCATAGTAAAAAAGCCAGTCATGCAAGAATGACATGAGGGTGAGTAAACAATGATAAAAATAACATTTTGGGCAAACTATAGGCCCTCTGAGAACAAACTTTTACTAGATTTGGGTGGATAGGAAAAGTTCACCCATATTTCTGTTGTTATACGCATATTCCCCCTTGTGCCTCTCAAAACCTATATGTCTTACTTTTTCCCATGGAACATAAAATAAAGTTATTTATAGCAGAATATATTTTGTTAGTGGTCCTTTCCACTTTTGTTAGTGGTGAGTATAGTGAACAAAGATTTTTTAGACCAGCTTTTGAGCTAATAAATGTCAGCCAATTCCTCAAACATGACTAAAATAAAACGAAAATCTTTTTTTTAGATTTTGTTTTCATTACCAATTTCTGTCAAAAGGCTTGACAGCACCTAGTCATCATCCACTTGTATTAAATGGAATAGCTCAGAGTAGATTTTTTATATATACACATTACTGAGAATGACAAAGATAAATGACAATATTTGTACATATACAGGCCTTTAGAAATGCACGTCTCAGAGAACAAAATGGCATGACTAACCGCGGTTCGCCACAGTACACTCTGACTTCTCTGATTCCGAACTTGATGCCGCGGGTGGCTGTTTCTCCATGTTTTGTTCATAATTGCTCAAATCTAATACAATGCTGTGCCTGGGTAATTGTGCTTAATGTTTGTTAATAAGAGAAATAGATTTATTTTAGACAGAGTATTGCCGACTTGCCACAGCCATGGCTCTAATATAAAATTTTTGACTGTAGGCCATACAAAAGTTTTTACAGAGCCTAGTTAAATGTTCTTTGATTATGCTAGTTATCAATAAACTGTTAAAGCCAAAATGAATGGTAAAATACAGGTTGTAGACCATTTCAATGTGATGTCATAGGTCCAATTGATAAACATTTCCTGCTTGTTATCATACTATTTGATAACTGTAACAAGAGGCAATTCAATCATATTTTCATGTTAAAACAGCTATCATAACATTAGCTTATCAATATGTGGCTCTTTTTGGAATTTCGGAAGCTTTGGAAATTAAAAATGTAAAACAGAAAACACTTTAGGACCATTGTTATGGTTTACATTCCTCAAAATGGTCTATGCAACTAAAACTTTCTAAAATTTGGAATGTTGTGGAGACGTTGTTTAGACTTTGCTTATATGATATATTTCGTTCCATTTAAAAGCTTGACAACAATTGTCCTCAATTCATTTTCATTAATTGGAAGGTTGCATGTTAAATGATTTTGCTAAAGATCTGATTTGGGTTTTCACAGAAGAAAGACAGTCATGTCAGAATAAAATGAGAGTGAATATATGATTACAACATTTTCATCTTTGGGGAAATTGACCCTCTGAGAACAATCTCACAATCTTCCACCAGCCAATCAGTAAAAAACATATTTAGAGGAAACATGGCATTATCCCAGTGTAAAAAATGATTAGTTACTTTACTTTAAACCATTTTAACCTGTAACTATTAGGTTCACTTAATTTAAAGCAACAGATTTATTCTCTTTTTTGAAGTCAACTACTTTCTTTAAAAGAAACAGGTTACTAACTTTTTGAAGTAAGGTCAACTAATCGCTTTAAAAGCAATGGATTAATTCACTTTTTCGAAGTCAACTAATCATTTTAAAAGCAACAAGTGTACTCACTTTTTGAAGTAGTCAACTAATCGCTTTAAAAGCAACATATTAATTAATCTTTTTGAAGTAAATTCAACTTACCACTTTAAAAGTAACAGGTTTACTCGCTTTTTGAAGTCAACTAATCGCTTTTTACGGTGTATATTTTATAAAAAAATTTTAGCATCATAAACCAACAACCGAAAAACTCTCAGATGGCCTGTAAATGTATAGATAATTCACCCAAACTGTCTCCCACCACTCTTCAGGGTCAGTTAAAATCTCTTACCACAAGCCTTCTGGGTGATGTCCATGAGGGAAGTCCAGGTGTACTTCTCCACCCCAAACTTGCTCTGTGCACATGGCAGAGTTTCCAGTTCATAAGAGCCATGCCTTCGCCAATAGAACATCGTGCCTCACAATCCAAGCGCATCCAATAAATCTAATGCCACATCTCACTTCAGACAATGTTCTTCACACCTTCTTCTTCACAAGAATCTTCAAAATAAAATTTCTCTACATGCTCTCACAATCTAACCGAAGTACGAAACCTGAAGGGAGTTCTCTTGTGGAGAAAACTTCTCAGAATACTGGATTTCTAAAAGTTTCCAGGCAGGCTGGATTGGACTTTGTGAACCAGTTTGTGAAGGGGGAAAAAGAGGAGGAGGAGGGGGGGCTTGACCCACACAGCACACCAGACAAGCGATGCATTCATCCACATATGAAGTGCATGCTGGGATTTGAGAGAGAGTTGGACCTGTGACTTTTCAGAATGACAACAAATACAAAGCTGCCTTTTGAGATGTCCACCTACTTGCAGCCCACAATCTCTGTGCAGCACGTCAGAAGTTACAGTATAGAGAGCAATGAAGTAGAAATCATGTCGTTTATAGACACTCAAGCCACCGTCTGAAGTAATGTACAATGAAATACTGGAAAAGCTGAATGACTATACTGTAAGTGTGAAAGGGTTAAGATGAAGATTAAGAGAATAACTGCAAGAAGTTCACGAGTTCCCTCTAGAACCCCCACAATTTCTAATTTTGCTTGACAAATTAGAGAGTAGCATGGGAGAGTCTTAGCTGTTGGGATCCAACATTTCCAGCCATATGGTAGTGATTTGGAGCAGTGTGACGTGCAGGGGTTAGTTTTAATGACCAGGCTTCCAGTGGCAGTCAAGCCAATGCGCCGCAGTCTCAGACTATGTCAGCTTAATCATTCACTGGGACATGTACAAACAACAAAGCTCTTTTGATCTGCACCTAGACATTTCCCTCTGTGAGCTGCTGTACACAATGTCTTTTATATTCGCAGCTTGTTTTATCTGGCTTTTATTACATTAAGTAATTACAGTCAAATTTTTTCATCAAGTGGTTAGAACGGTTTCGTTTCTGATGCATTTTGCACTGTAGCTTGTGTTTGACTTGGGAAATAAAAGTTCACTCATGATTTTGAACACACAAAAGCAGATGAATAAAATGCTGAGGGTCAATCAAAAATATTTTCTGTATGTGTTAATTGATTTAGTCGAATTAGACACATATACTGTGGTTAACATATACTCATGTATACTCAAATTAGTCAGAATTAGTTAAATGATTAGTAAAATTAGTCACATATACTCTGGTTAACATATACTCGTGTAAAGTCAAATTAGTCAAAATTAGTTAAATGATTAGTAAAATTAGTCACATATACTCTGACTATGAAAGCAATTTAATGGGGATGATTCAAGACATTACAATGCATCAGACAAATTAAAACATTAAACACAATTTAAAATGTCTCCATAGTTATTATAAATATTCTTTAATTTATTTGAATCTGCCATATATTTTTATAAAACAAACAAATCACACTTTAGAAGTCAGTTAATGACAAGAAATCAATACATTTTATGTTCGTATAAAATACATATATATTTTTTTAAGTTATTTTAATAGTTTTCTAAAATAAATATACCTGATTCAATCATTTATAAAGAAATTATTTGCACACTACAATATATAGCTCTTAGAATTATATTTATTTGTCTCTGTTCAAATAAATATTTGTTAAAAAAAAAAAAAAGATACATAGCAGAGTTTTTCCAGCCTAAAAGCCATCCAAAGCCTGCCAAAATGCACAAAAAAAACCACCCAAAATATTAGTTGAATATTTTATTTAAATCTAAATTAACCTAGTTACTTTAACTGTGATCATTTTTAACCAAAAAGCAACCCCCACCAGCAGAAAGCACAGAACCACAACATAACCAGATCTCATCAAAACACTGCCCCCTCTCACCCACACACTGCACTTAATGTTAAAGTATGTTTTACTTTCTAAACGGGGTATAAATTCAGCCTATTTGGCGTTTTAAATTCTTTTGAACTTAATTAGGTACAGACAACACTTCTATGTTTGTTCTTGCTGTCAATTGTGGAAAAAATTATCGATAAAAGTGTCATGATAAACCGCTGTGAGTTTAACTGCAGGTGCTGTGTGATGCGCGTGCATGCGAAGGAAAGCCAGATTTGTCCAGGGAGTCCGATTTTAATAAAATTTTCCTTCGCCTCCTCTTGCGGTTTGTCCTATGCACTGGTCACAACTAACTGAACGGAGTAAGAGCACACCGTTATGTTTTCTTGAATAAGTTGCATATAAAAGTTATGATTCAAATTGCACAATCAATTGCACAATCAATTTCAAAACCACCCAATCTGGCAACACTGTTAGTGTCCCACCAGTGACGATATACAGCCATATTGCATTGCTACAAGTGTGATATTGCTTTTATACAACAGTTCAAAGGCATAATCGTGTATATAAAAAAAAGTCTAAAAATCCTTCAGATTTCCTTCCACCATTCATTCACATTTGCAGCTGACGTCAGAACAGCAGAAACCATTAATACTTCACAAACATCACTTTAAAGCTAGTATTTGAACGATTCTCGTAATGTCTAAAGTGACAACAAAACAGGTGATTTTGCTCACATTTTAAAATTATAAGGCTGAACGACATGAAATGCCATCAGTCTAGAGACATTTCCCAGGATTTCTCTGTTGCAATCGGGATATGACAATAATTAACCCCAAAAGTCAAAGTAAACACTACCAGAAACACTACCAGAATATGGTATTAATACAGCACTACATATACGAGAGAGAGAGAGAGAGAGAGAGAGAGAGAGAGAGAGAGAGAGAGATCAACTTAGAAAGTCACTTAAGGGATTATTATGTGGTCTCTGTTGCCATCTTGTAGCAGAGTGTCAACCATCTTTGTTCTGATCAGTATGACAGGCTGATTGATGCTGACGTGCTGTATCTCCGAAATTATAAATATTTTAAACAGGCACTATCCTTATAAAAAATTGCATAGCTGCAATCTAAATTTTAAAAAAGCCTCAAAAGTACATTATGTTGTCCAACAGCTACAATATTTGTCAAACTGTAGTAAGTTTATTGATCTGCTGTCACTACGTTTGTGGATGGAGTAATACAGACGGGTAAAGAGGCTGTACAAGTTCTGATATTGCAGAATATTGCTCGGCTATCAGCCAATCGCATTCGAGAACCAGGCAGAACTGTTGTATAAATATATATACTTTTTGAAAATGTATTTAAAAATATGAAACACTTCCACCATTTCAAAATCTAATGAATTTTGTTTGTTTTCATTAGTCTAACAAGTTAGCACAAGGAATACTCAGTTTGTTGTGTTGTGGTACACAAATAAAGGACTTTACTTATTTTTATAAAAACACAAATCAAAATATGAAATATGTACTTTTAAAAAGATAGTTTTTCATATATTTAACTTATTTCAACATACACCCACTGCCCATCTGCATTTGATTAGGCATTAGCATTTTTAATGAGAGAGTTTTAATATACAAGCATACTCATTTGTTTGAAAGTGGATGATCATGAAATACCACACCCAGCCTTTGTTTGCAGCATTGCGTTTGGCTGTTCATCCTGCTATCTTCAGCTCATGATACCCAGCATGAAAACCATATGTTTCCACCAGCATGTTGGCCAAACATGAAAGAACAGTGCGGTGTGACAGCTACTACAGTCAATTATAATAACTGGGCTAATCCTCTGATCTGTGATTCTCCTGACACTGTTTATCTATGTTTAAAACACTAGCATTAGGACAGCCGTGCACATGGCAAACAGGCCAGTCGACCCGAAAGCAGTAATGGGCTTGGTTTGGAGTCTAGATGGCAAATTAGTCAACCAAGTGACACTTCTCAAATAGCCAAGACACTTCCATGCAACAGCTCCCATTGGAAATCAAGTAAACAGGTCTGTATTATTGGTGTTCTTCATCATAAATTCAAAAGCTTATACTCTATTTGACATTATTTTAATAAATTTCACTCAGTGACTTCACTGATAAACTGTGAGCTTCATAAAAGCCCCGTTTGTTAGTTTGAAGTCTGAATTTAATAACCGTGGCCCTGGACCTCACAGACAGAACATAAGAGGAATTTCCTTTGGTTGGAAGAAGCACTTTGTTTCCACTGTCAAGCTATTTTTTATAAGGATTTCAAACTATTTGCGTAGCTGAAAAGAATATAAAATAATGATATTGTGGTCGATTTTGCTGAAATGTTGCACATTGAGTTTGTTTAGTGAGAAAGGGTTAAGGCATTTTAAAGGCAATTTGATTGTATGATGCTTTTGATTGTAATGTAATAACGTGAACCACATTGAAATCATAATTGTTGATATCTATGAATTGGAATCACTTCTCACTTACTCAAAAATCTTCAAGTCGAACCATTTTTGAGATAAACAGATTTACTAAACTATTTCTTATCAGTGCATCACCATGTCAACATATTTGTGAATACTTTTTCCACCTTTTTTCCCCAAAACTAAATCCACTCTTGCAGCTGTTAAAGCAGAGCTGTTGACTGTTGACTCAGAGTGGATCACATTTCCTTATGATAAGCCAGTGGAGAGGTAAACCACAGAGCTGTCTGTCTACCTGTCACAACGTAAACACAATTTAGTCCAAACCTAATTCAGTGGAATGAGAAAAGCTAAGATCAAGTGTGGCAGACAATCTGGATTTAAACTGCCAAAAAGGGAAATAATCCTGCACAAACAAACATGGGTTTTGCTTATATACATACACACAAACTGTACATACAGTTATGCATGCATATTGTACATATATTCATTTAGAAATTAATCAGTTATTTAATATGAAAAAATTATAAAAAATATTTTTCATGAAACGATAAACTGATAACTTTTGCATAGATATTTATTTTGATATATTATTTATTAATTTATATTATATTTTATTATCACTATTTTTTATTTTATCATTTTTATTTGTTTTATCATTTGATATTTATTTGCTATTATTTGTCATTTATTTAGTATAAAAAAATTAAGACAAAAAATGAAGTACTGAATTAATATGAAGGAATTTTACGTTTTTAAACTCGGTCTAATTGCTGATTTGTTGTTTGCTCAGAAATTTTATTATTGGTATTATTACATTTTATCATTATTGTTGTTGTCATGCTGCTTAATGTATTATACCATTGTTTCATTAACAGAAAGTCCACAAAAACAGAATTATTAAAAATAGAAATATTTCGTGGCATTTTAAATGGCTGATTGTCACTTTTGAACAAATTAATCACCTAACACTTTTTAATATGACTTTTGGAGACTTACAAAATCCACAAGTGGTTAAAGCTAATTTTATAATTCCTCCACGATGATTTTGCACTCTGTTTTAAGCTTGACATTTGTAGCCATTCATTCAGATGAAATGTAAAACTTTGGACGTGAGTTTAAGTAAATAAAGCCAGAATTCACGATAAACTATCACTTTGAGATACATCCACAAACTTCTCTCGTCACAACGTCGTTTTAACACCAGCTGTCATCATTATCACCAAACAGAAAATGCGCAGAATTACAGGTACAGTACACTTCAAACGTCTTATTTTACCACATAAAACGCAATGGCACTTACAAAGACGCAAACGAAGTCCAAGCCAGCTCTTTGGTGGCGATCCGTATCGATGCATGATGTGCTGTTATTGTTAACCATGAGTTAATTTCTAAGTCCTCCGTCTTCATGTGTTGTTCTCAGTGATGAGATTCGACCACACCGCGAGGATCAGCAGCAGTACAGCAGACATGAGCTCTGACGCGCTGCTGGCAGACCTCCAAAAACACAAGCGCCACACACTTCACCAACTAACTTTGATATTACTGACATGCTTATTTCACGTATAGTACACACTGCATAGCTATAAGGTTTCGTTGTAATATCCTATGCTTGATTGACGTCTAATGAGCTTCACCTTGCGTGCGCTGCGGAGACACAAAAGGACCTGTTGACTGTGTCGTTGACGCACGAAGTTTTTGTTTCCTTTCTGGCCTCGAGGTTTACTGAATCTTATTGAATCGCGTTGTAAGAACATTACATTGCATATCCTCTTTCAAAGTCAACATGGCTTATTTTTAGCATACACTGCTTTGTGTCATGCTTAAAAGAGCAGACATGTTCTTCACGAGTTGTCTCCTTGTCCCACTAATATTGTGTCTCACCTGCTGTAAACATCCCTCTCTGTCTCCAGTCTTTTGGCAATCTAACATTTAATTTTACCTTTCTGATTCTATATTTAAAGACAAAGGGCTACATTTACTCTTCTCTCCTACCACTGTTTGGACATTTAACATACAGTAGAAACATTATTAGAATCAGTTGGTGTGATTTTGTCCAAGTGGTAAATATGGTTCAGTATCATGGTATAATTCAGTCTTTAATAAGAATACAATAGGCTACTTGTCCAAAAAAGCAAGCTGTTGCCATTAAACATCTCTAAAAGACATTTCAGATATCTTTTGTTGTGCCATGCCATGGACTGTTTTCAGAGACTGTGATGTAAAGTGTGTCTAATTATAATTTTTTTTTATATATTGAGTTTTTAAAATATGATGTACGTTTATTATAATGTGATAGTCCATTGGCATTAATTTAGCCTTCTAGCTAACATTGCAGTAATGTTTCTAAAACACTCCTAGAAATTCATGGATATTTCTCTTGCTTTCGGAGCAAATGTGGCTGCAAAAAAATGTATTGTAGTTACTATGTTGACTTCTAAAAACCCTGTAAATGTAAAAAGGCTCTTTGTGATTTCCATGGTTTAATGTACAGTACATTCGCCAAATTCACAAATATTAATTATTTGTCTATATATGTTGTTTTTTAAGTGCTATCAAATTTGAACCAATGTCTACATTGTTTCCCAAAGATGGGTTGCGGCTGGAAGGGCATCCGCTGCGTAAAACAAATGCTGGATAAGTTGGCGGTTCATTCTGCTGTGGCGACCCCAGATTAATAAAAGGACTAAGCCGACAAGAAAATTAATGAATGTCTACATTGTTATATTTACCAATATTAGGAATTTTGTAAATTATCAGCATCTGAGAATAAGTGTTGGAACCAAAACTTTTGTTTTGACAGCTTGTAAGAATCGAAAATTAGCTGTATATAGTGAAACTACAGTGTACAAATGCTGGTTTCCATGCATTTCAATTATGTTGTCTCAACACAAATCAAGGTAAATAAGTTACCTTATCAAAATTAAGTGGTTTGAATATAAAAAAAATAATCTGTCCCAAAATAATCTCTAGAATTGTGTTTTTTCAGCTCATTTTAAATAAGTAATTTGAACAAACAACAAAATAATTTTAATTAGTGTATTATTGTGCTTCAAATATGTGTTTTTTTATTAATAGAAAGTCAATTGCAATGTTTGAAATATACCATCAACATTCAACAAATATGCATCTCTATCTCATAAATTCTGTGTGCAGCCACATGTGATAGTAAAGTGTACATTGGGTGCACAATTTAGAAGTAGTAGGTAATCCGGGCACATCTTCCCTACAACTTTTGGAATATTACAAATTTGGACATACAACGTGGATTTTTTTTATTTTTGAGTTAACAATCTTAATTAAAAGTTTAAAGGCCATGTGAAATCACAATTTATGTTTATTTTGCTAGTGCATGTGGTTATTCTTTAGGTGAATATTTAATTAGTGCAAATCCACATTTTATTTTTGTTTGGTAATCAAAGTCTGACCATTTGCTTCCACATTTTGACTGATGGTTCTCAGTTGAAGTCAGTTTGACGGCTTCAGCTAACTTCGCCCCTCTTACCATTAGCTTGCTATAAGGGAATGATGCAAAAAGAAAGTCCCGCCCCCTACTAAATATTCCATTTCAGTTGGAAATACATCAACATACTGGAATAAAAGTCTCAGCAACTTTCGGTTCACTCTACCTTTAAAATATTACATGTGATGCATGTGCTGTAGCATACACTGGACACATATGCTCTTTATTTACATACATCACAATCAGCTGTTAAATGTTTTAAATTCTCATAATCAATCATAAAACTGCCTTTCTTTAAAAATATGTAGAGTCTCTGTTCCAAAAAGTGAAGTAAATGAATAGAGGCTTCTCTTCTCAGCCTTCCCCCATTTCTTTTCATCTCTTAAATACAAGCAAACCTGTTGCTGGCTTGCCAAGCCAGCCATATGTGGAGTATTAACCCACTGCAGCTCTTTCTCCCCCCGTCTCCTCTATATTAAACACCTTGTACAGAAACCACACTAACTCAGACCGTCTTGATTATCTACACTAATACCCACTGTTACTACTATTTGGGTTATTTGAGCTGTTCCTGACACACTGCATCTGGAGAAAAGATCCGTCGCTGTTGTGCAACTCAGTCATTTGCCATCCATCACAATTGTCCTTCTATAGACAGTGAATCATGTGGATGGAATGTGAAAATACTGAAGGTGTCTGGACCTTTGAGGTGGACATGATGTTTTCGACTGGTGCCCTGAATGTCATGGTCTGGATGATCTATGCGTGTTGTTTTGGAGCAGATCCCATCAACGTGTAGAGGATCACTCTTATCAGGTGTGACAAATCCTTAATCCATTCGGGCTTGACAACAACTATGCTTTTATAAACCCGGGTCTGTGCGACATTTTAGGGGGAGGGCGAATCTGGTTTTAAGCCTTATCACCTGACTGTGGTCTGTAATCTGAAACAGATTAAAACTAATTACCTAATTTTTTATAAAAACGTGCACACAAATATACAAGGCTGTCCATTCCACTAAAGTAAACATGCTCGTATGAGCTCAAATACTTTCATTCGGAGTGATGAATAAAACATTAAGGATGGTGTTAATTAAAATGGCCATCCTTATCATTCACATATACGTTGGAAATGATCATGACTTTTTTTTTTTTGTTGAGTTGAGCATGTGTGTCTGCTCAGACTCATCATGGCTAACTGTCTCCACAAGCTCTTCTTAAGCTGATTAGCAGCTCGGCAGATTAAATAATTCATTTAGAAATAGAATGAATGCATTTAGGCTATTATTATGTTTAAAAAAATCAATCTGAAACTTTAAAAAACGTTTACCGTATGGCAATTATTAAACTATTAGCTTTGAAAAGGCTCAATTTAATTAAGAATACATATTGAATATTGATCATTGAGTGTAAAAAAGATGCAAGTTTTGCAGCAATTGTGGTACCAAAATAAATATCACATTAATCCAAAATTCTTCATATATAACAGCACCTCAAAATGACATTTCTTAATACTTTAATAATCAAAATTACTTTAGTAAATTTATATTATATTTATTTTTATAATTGCCAAAGTATTAAAGGGCACCTATGGGGAAAAATCTACTTTTAAAGCTGTTTGGACAGACATATATGTAGGTATAGTGTATAGACCGTCATATTAGGGTGATATAAACACACTCAGTCCTTTTTTTTTTTCAAATTTAACAACATAAAAACTGGACCAATTGGAGCGGTTTTCAGACCAACCGCAACTTGACGTAGGAGTGTGGTCCCCCCGCCCATCGATATTGATTGACAGGCGTGCATTAACATGTCTCCGTAGTAACGTATATAATCATATCAACAAGACAGGACGTGCGCAAAGCAACTGGGAATAAAAGGTCTGTTCAGTTTGCTAGGATCATCACTCATCATCAAATGTGATCCAGAGTGAGTTTTACAAGTTTAAAATGTTTTAAAACAGTACAAAAAAACAGCAACAAGATTTTACCAGCTATAATACACAAACTTCAGACAGCTATAATAAATAATCTGATGGGTGTTTTGAGCTGAAACTTTACAGACACATTCTAGGGACACAAACGACTTATCTTAAATTTGGGAAAAGAGGTAAATATGTGCCCTTTAAGACATACTTTTAGTTTTATTTATATAAAACAAAATTATTTAAAAAAATTCCCAAGTGCTGTTTAATAGAGAGATGTTTTCAACACACTTGAAAACATGATATTTTAATAGGTAATTTCTAATAATTAATTTTGATATCTGCATGATGACTGACAATATTTTACTAGGTACAGTTGAAATCAGAATTATTAGCCCCCCTTTAAAAATTTTATTTTTTAAATACTTCCCAAATGATGTTTAACAGAGCAAGGAAATTTTCATTGTATGTCTGGTAATATTTTTTCTTCTGGAGAAAGTCTTTTGTTTTATTTCATCTAGAATAAAAGCAGTTTTATTTTTTAAAAACAAAGACAAAATTATTAGCCCCTTTAAGCTAATTTTTTTTCGATAGTCTACAGAACAAACCAACATTATACAATAACTTGCCTAATTACTCTAACCTGCCTAGTTAACCTAATTAAAATAGTTTAGTCTTTAAATGTCACTTTAAGCTGTATAGACGTGTCTGGAAAAATATCTAGTAAAATATTATGTGCTGTCATTATGGCAAAGATAAAATTAAACTGTTATGTTTAGAAATGTGTTGAATAAAATCTTCTATCCGTTAAACAGAAATTGGGGGAAAAATAAACAGCGGGCTAATAATTCAGGGGGTTATTAATTCTGACTTCAACTATATTTTGCAAAATACTATTCATCTTAAATTGTAATTATGCAATTTAATACTTTAACTAGGCATGTTAGGTTAATAAGGAATGTCAAAAACAGTGTTTGTCCTGTATAGCCAAATCAAAGAATACGATTCCAACCAAAACTAAAGAAATAAGACATTATCCGGAAGAAAAAATGTTATAGTGTACTGTGAAAATGTCCTTGTTCTGTTAATATAGTCAATATTAAAAATATAATTCATTCATTTTCTTTTTGGCTTAGTCCCTTTATAAATCAGGGGTCCCCCACAGCGGAAGGAACCGCCAGCATATGTTTTACGCAGTGGATGCCCTTCCAGCTGCAACCCATCACTGGGAAACACCCATACACTCTCATTCACACACATACACTGCGGACAATTTAGATTACCCAATTCACCTATAGCACATGTCTTTGGACTTGTGGAGGAAACCGGAACACCCGGAGGAAACCCACGTGAACACAGGGAGAACATACAAACTCCACACAGAAATACAAACTGGCTCAGCTGAGGCTCAAACCAGCAACCTTCTTGCTGTGAGGCGACAGCGCTACCCACTGTGCCACCCTAAAAATATAATAACAACAATAATTGAAATACAAAAATAACTTTTTAGAAATCAGACATTTACAGTTTTATATTCCCCTTGCCCCTGGTCTCGCCTTCTACTCAACTCAACTGTTCATTTTTCTTCAAGGTTAAATTTAGACGGTTGAAATTGGAACTGTCTGCAGAAAACGGCCAAAGTCTGCAGTCAGAGAGGGAAGAGAAAACGAGAGAGACCCCCTCAGGTCTCGATCAGATGGTTTTTAATCAGTTCCTTTCCTTCACTCCCCTGTCTTGCCCTTTTCTTCAGTTTATTTCTTCACTTTCCCAAGCCTCGTGTCTACAATGAGTTTTGCCCTTTATCCCTCCTCGCTTTCATATGAAAACTTGTTTCTTCCATGCATTAAATACATAACAAAGGTACTTGCAAAAATGTAATTCTTTTTTCTATAAAAGGGTATATAACTGTATGGTGGATTGGACTATATAGTGGATATGGAGACACAACTAAGGACTCATGCATACTCAGACTGATAATGTAATATGCATGCACATGATGTCACTGGTTTTAACAAAAACATATTTCTGTAGTTTAACTCAAATTCCTGTTGTATGATCAAAAGTTATAAAACATTTTCAGTTTTTATGTGTAATGTACACTCTCAGCAAATAAAGAAAAGCGAGCACTGGGGTGGTACCTTTTCAAAAGGTACACATTTGTACCTAAAGGGTCCATATTAATACCTCAAGGGTACATAATAGTACCTAAAAAGTACCAAAGTGTTCCTCTTAAAATTTGTAGGTATACTAATATATACTTTTGAGGTACCAATATGGACCTTCTAGGTACATATGTGTACCTTTTGAAAAGATACCACCCCAGTGACAGCTCGCATACCTTTATTTATGAGAGTGTATTAAAGTATGTCTGTAAAAGTACCCTCAGAATATACAGTAGACCTTTTTTTCAAGAATATTAAGCATTTCTTGCCATTCTAAGTTTATATTTGGCTATTCTGGAACTTTTTTTTCTCTTAAAAAATGCCAGGCATTAGAATTGTAAGAAATTAAGTCACAAATTTTGGGAAAATAAGGCAGAATTGTGAGAATAAATTGCAACTATGTTACCTTTTTACTTTTTAACAGGCCTTCACAGTTTCCTCCATCACCATCTTCACCACGACAGCCCATATGACTATAAAAGATATGAGGACATTATTGAAGTTTTATTGGTAAATCAGTTCTGCACAATGCAACAAAACAATAAAGCAAGTTAATAATACTACACTACATGCTATACCACGTGCTAATTCAGCTGAAATGCTAAAAACAAAACAATAATCGAGATATTTAATAGCTAAATAAATGACTATAACTTACTGATTGCAACTTTTCAGAAAAAAAAATGTTTGTTTATTGTTGTTTTTTGTACAAAAAAATCCTTAACGACTGACTAGAACTAGTTTGTTTTGGTTTACCACGCTCATCTTTTTTGACTGATTTTGCTGCTAATACCTCTACTCCCCCTGGTGGTAAACACTCGTAAATGCAGAACTTTTTCCCACAGACTTTTAGAGTGAATCTGCCGTCACATGAAATCAACAGACTGAAATAGTGAATCACGTGAGTCCTTACACACTTTGTCTCAGCCGGTTTTCGTGGTGACAGGATCTGTTAACAGTTGCGTGTGAGAATGAGTGAGCTGCTATGTCCCTCTGGGCGCACGCTGTCACTTTTCATTCCCTTAGGCACAAATATACTGAGTTCAGAGAATCAGCCTGCAGGCTCTCATCAACAGAGAAAAGCACAGTGGGTTTGAAGTTTGGCCAGTTTCAGCTGCATTGCAGATTCATGTTTATATGGGAGGGGGTTGGTTTACGGCAAGGACTGTAAAAACCTGAAATCACCTGCATTGAGGAGACCAGACAACAGAAAGAGGAACAAAAGCAGAAACAGGTTTTTATCATAGCTAGGATTTTTGTGTATGAACATTTCTAATATTATATTTTCTATGTTAATGTATTAATTATTATTATAAAGAATAAATATGAATATACTTCTAATAATGTTCATACCTAAATGTTTCTGATACTCATAAAATTTTTATTGTCTTTTTGTATCTACAGTCCATAAATGTAAGGTACTTTTCTGTCATTTCACTTTTGAAATATGTTATAAGTATGTCTTCGAACAATGTACTAGATGTTCTTTACAAAAGCTGGTATTAAGTGCTGATCTGCTGTTTTTGCTGCAAGGGTGTCAAAACCACAACTTATATCATCTCTAAATTTGTCATAATTTAGCTATTGTATTGTCACGCTGACATGACTAATAGCTTAAACCCTAACCTATCTTAGGTGAAGAAAACATCTTATAGTGACAAAATGGTTATGTTTGTTTGGCATTTACTGGTCAGAATAGCTGGGTGCTAACTTAAGAAGATAAGTAAGTTATCTTGCTATTTTTTTCCCTCTGGAAGCTCTTTTGCTTTTTAGCACATGCTTTCAAGGCCTTTTATATTTTAATTTATTTTCTGAGTTTATTAATCTCAGATACCTTGATACTTAATATACTTCAATTATTTTGGTTTATAGATTACTTACTTTTTTTAGGATAATTGCTTAGTTCTTTATAATTCTTTATAACTGTTATAGCTATTATTGATTCATCATTTTCGTTGAAATTAAATTCTCATCCCATCAAATTTTTGCATCACTTTAAGAAGAGTGTTAAGGGAAATGTTCTGTGGGAAATGTTCTTTTTGTATGCTTAAATATTTTAAAAGTGCAATTTGATGGCAAAGCAGAATTTTTCACATTATAACTCCATCCTTCAGTGTCCTATGATCCTTGGGAATTCAATTTAATGTGCGGATTTGATACTAGAAACATTTATTTGTGTTTATTGCTGAAAATATTTGATGTCAGGGTTTCTTGATGAACATTATATACAGTTAAAGGGATAGTACACCACAAATAAAAGACATTACTATTTTTACTCTTACCCTCAATAGGTTACAAACCTGTATGTGTTGCTTTCTTCTATTGAACACAAAAGAAGTTATTTTGAAGCAAGCTGGAAACCGATAACCATTTGCATCCACAGTAGGAAACATTTTCCATGGAAGTCAGTGGTTACAGGTTTCCAGCATGCTTCAAAATAGCTTCTTTTGTGTTCAAAAGAAGAAGGAAATTCAAAAGGTTTAGAACAAGCTAAGGATAAATGAAAACAATGTTCTGGTATGGGTTATGGATCTGATTTGGAATAGAAATCTTTTAGATCATTATCAATATCAAATCCTGTCTGGCTTTATGTAAGGGTTAATGTATGCTATCTGACAAAAGTATTGTTTTAGGAACAACAAGTAATAATTTGACTTTTAGTTGATCGTTCGTATAAGAAGTAGCTTATATGAAAGGCAAAAACCTCTAGATTACGCTTATTTTATCAAAATAAAATATGATTGTGTCTTGATTTTTAATGATTTAATTAGGACAGTAAGCTTGACTTTGCTTAGACAAAAGTCTTGTTACTTAATAGAAATAACGTACAGTATAGAATATAAAGTCATGGTGCAGTGGAAAAAGAATTAAAATTGTGTATGACTCCCATGAGCTTGAAGGACTGCATCCATACATCTCTGCAATGACTCAAATAACTTATTAATAAAGTCATCTGGAATGGCAAAGAAAGCGTTCTTGCAGGACTCCCAGAGTTCATCAAGATTCTTTGGATTCATCTTCAATGCCTCCTCTATCTTTCCCCAGACATGCACAATAATGTTCATGTCTGATGACTGGGCTGGCCAATCCTGGCGTACCTTGACCTTTGTCTTTTTAGGAACTTTGATGTGGAGGCTGAAGTAAAAAAATGGAGTACTATCCTGCTGAAGAATTTACCCTCTCCTGTGGTTTGTAATGTAATGGGCAACACAAATGTCAATACCTCAGGCTGTTGATGTTGCCATCCCCTCTGCAGGTCTGTCATACCAAATGTATGATTTTCAAACCATGATTTTTCCTTCACCAAACTTTTCTTTGTGACTAATTTCTTTGAAACTGTTGGGTCCATACATGTTCCAATAGGTCTTCTGCAGTATTTGTGATCATTGGGATGCAGTTCAACAGATGATTCATCGCAAAAATCTACCTTCTGCCACTTTTCCAAATGATCAACTAAAAGTCAAGTTAATATTTGTTGCTCGTACAACTGCGATTGACAACAAGACTTTTGTCAGGTAGTCTATCTAGAAGGTTGTTCTTGCGGAATGAAGCCTGACAGGTTTATCAGCAGCTGTTTAATAAGACCGAAGACTTTATTTAGGTAAAATAACTGACTATTGTACCTTCTCTGACTTATAACACTTGCCACAAGGGTAAACAATCAGAAACAAAACATTGTTCTGAGCAATAATAATCTATTAGTTTACAATTAAATGTAGACTTGCAGTAAGGTCTCAAATGACACCAAGCAGTCAATAGCAGTCATGACTATGTTTTTAGATTACCCCCATGACACTGTTTGCTCCTGTTTTGACCATTGCCTGCCTGACTAAGTTGTAAACAAACTGCATTTGAACCCTCAACTCTGTCCCTGACCATTTGTTACAGTAACTATTTTTTTCCACAGTTATCTGGGAATAACATACCTTGGAATGTTGTGATTGACCAATCAGAATCAAGTATTCCAGGATGTGTTACAACTGGCTGAATGCACATTATCTCTTACACTGTAAAAAAAAAAAAAGGCTGGGTTCCACACAATTCCTTTGTCACAACACAAACCAATTAGGTTAACTTAATTGTTTTTACAAATTAAAGATGATTGAACATAAAACAATTAAGTTTTCCCAAAAAATCTCAAGAATTGTGGTGTTTCTGTTTTGAGTTTACATAAAAGTCAACCAACAATAGTGACTGTAGCAATTAACATAATAATGCTGAAGCAAAAAGATCACTTATCTATAAATATCCATATCTGAATGTGTTATGTGTGAATTCCATGTGCTGTTTTGTAGTTAATAGATGCAGCACATGTATAGCATACTTGTGGCACCCATCCACCCACACTCACAGACGCTCTTTGCTTTAAGCTGCTGTACATTCATTTTAGCATAATCCTCTGTCCACTCTCCATATGTTGCATCACAGCAATAAACCTCATCTCGATCATTTCAAAAGCCATTATAGACCCTTTTTAAGCTTCATTCAGCACCTCTATCTACATTGCGCATGATCTAATTAGCATTTAAAATAACCTCTAAGCCCGACAGCTACATTTTTCCCACCTGCTTCCTGATCGGATTCAACCTTGTATGGAGATAACGACTAGACAGAGCGCACCCCGGACACAAATCAATTTCCAATCCTCCCACGTAGAAAACACTTTATAGATTAGCCCACAGGCACAGGTCTTTCTTAGTCTGACCCGCTCTCATTACAAAGCTAACTATTGGATTTTGCCTCATTAAGACAGGGCCACATGCCAGCGGGCCCCTACCTGAGGTCAGCAGCTTCTTATCTCTCCTTAGACATGGTTAAAAGAAGCCAAGATAACAATGGCAGACCCGCTCACTGTGCTTTAATGTGGGAGGCTTCAGCAGGGCTACTGTAACTGGGTATTTTTAGTCATATGCTGCTGAGAAGCTAAATGACCCTTGTGGAATGATCCAGAATGAGGTATTCTGCTCACGTCCACACGCTTAGTTCTCAAAGTGAATAAATGGATGACGGTCTCTAAAGATCTGCAGTCTTCTAAGGTGCCTACAGGAGCTCCATCGCTCACAGTTCTCATTTCGCTTTTGCCCCTCTAGACTGATTGCATTACGACAGAGTTCTCATCCATCGCAATAAGAGGGAATAATGAATGCCAGATTCCATAGCGCGGATGTTATGACATGTCCGCAAGGGTTGTTTTTTTGGGGGGAGCTTTGCTGTAGGTTTAGTTCTTGTTGAAAAAGAAAGTAAATACTGAAAGAGGCATTCATCTAATACTGTTTTTTTTTTGTGGTCTGGTAAGAGAGTCTCAAATGGTCTCATTTCTGTTGGTGACAACCTGGCCAAACTGCGCTGTGACATATAGTACCTTGTCTACAGACAATGCTGGGCCGTCTGTGAGTGTCATTTGGGTTATTTTTTGCCATGTGCTCCACATATTGGCTCTAATTATTCCTAGTCACATTGGTTGCAGCTTTCAGCATTTTTGAATTGGTGTTAGGGCTCTTGGTGACTGAGATCACTCTGATTGGCTGTTCATTTTAGAAATCAAGAATAAACCACTGCATCTGAAATCACATACCTCCCTTTAAAACAATGCGGAAGAAAGGTGATTTAAGTGACTTTGAATGTGGCATGGTTGTTGGTGCTAGACTGGCTGGTCTGAGCATTTCAGAAACTGCTGATCTACTGGGGTTTTCATGCACAACCATCTCTAGGGCATACAGAGAATGGTCAGAAAAAGAGGAAATATCCAGTGAGTGGCAGTTCTGTGGGCACAAATGCCTTGTTGATGCCAGAGGTCAGAGGAGAATGGCCAGATTGGTTCGAGCTGATAGAAAGGCAACAGTAACTCAAATAAACACTCATTACAACCGAGGTATGCAGAAGAGCATCTCTGAATGCACAACATGTCGAACCTTGAGGCAGAAGACAGCAGCAGAAGACCACACCGGGTGCCAATCCTGTCAGCTAAGAATAAGAAACTGAGGCTACAATTCGCACAGGCTCTTCAAAATTAGACATAGAAGATTGGAAAAACGTTGGTCTGATGAGTTCCGATTTCTGCTGCAACATTCAGATGTCAGAGTCAGAATTTGGCATCAACAACATGAAAGCATGGATCCATCCTGCCTTGTATCAAAGGGTCAGGTGGTGGGGGTGTAATGGTGTTGGGGGATATTTTTAATGGGCACACTTTGGGCCCATTAGTACCAATTGAGCATCATGTCAATGCCACAGCCTACCTGAGTATTGTTGCTGACCATTTCCATACCTTTATGACCACAGTGTACCCATCTTCTGATGGCTACTTCCAGCAGGATAACGCGGCATGTGATAAAGCATGAATCATCTCAGACTGGTTTCTTGAACATGACAATGACTTCACTGTAATGAGGCCCCTGTACAATGGCCACAGTCACCAGATCTCAATCCAATAGAGCACCTTTGGGATGTGGTGGAATGGGAGATTCGCATTATGGATGTGTTGCCGACAAATCTTCTTGGGAAGTCACTCGCTTTCCTTTGGGTTATTCCATTATTCCCTTCTGCAACCATACATACATAGGAATTTTTATAAGCAGTATACATAGCTGCCATAAGGGAGTGGGTAGTCAAATGTGGAAGGAGTTTGATTGGAAGTCTAAAATTCGATTTTTCAGGACACCACTAAAGTGTTTCCGTTCTGGTAGTTGTGGCAGCAATAAGTGCTGGAGAAACTGTGGACTGGTGGGTGATCAAACACACATATTTTAGGACTGTCCCATTGTTCAACACTTTTGAACTGAAGTTAAGGGGATCGTAGCCCAATCTCAGGACTGTTCTTATTACTGTTTGTATTTATGTTGACTGCTGTCAATAAAAGTTCAAAAAAAAATAATACATAATACATAGGTATTTTATTCCCTTCATTTGCTTTGAAAATGTCTCTATCCACATGAAAATGCATAAACATGCTGATGCCATGTCAAGAGCATCATGTTGGCCAATCAGATGCCTGCAAAATGAGACGCAGGCAAAAGTGTGTGTGTGTGTGTGTGTGTGTGTGTGTGTGTGTGTGTGTGTGTGTGTGTGTGTGTGTGTGTGTGTGTGCGTGCGTGCGTGCGTGTATCTGTGTGTGTGCGCGTGAACTTTGTAACGACATTGTGTGACTTATTTCAACTCCACAACAAATGCATCAAATACTCATTTGGTAACTGAACTTTGGTCACTTTGGTCTGAAGCAGCCGAGGGAGGAGCTTAAGGCATGTTGACAGGCACAGGGAAACGGTGGGTGTGAAGGACTAGCCTTAAAGGCGCAGTACACAAAAAACACTACCTGATAGTCAGAGCTATAAATTAAAAACTTCTGAAAGGTATAATAAAAAGTCTGATGGGTGTTTTGAGCTGAAACTTTACAGACACATTCTAGAGACACAAAAGACTTGTATTAAATCTGGAAAAAGGGGTAACCTAGGTGCCCTTTAAAATAATAATTGAAAAATCACAGAACCATCCTACATACATCGTTTTTTACCAAAATAAATAGGTTTCCACATTTTTTAGTCTAATGTTTTACTTTTATTAACACCATCATATAGCATTCGATCAAATGAGCATCATTTTTCTTCATTGATAAGCAGCGTCAAAATGGGATTTGTGTGAAGATTTAGAGATTCATAAGTTAATGAACAGTTACATAACCACTGTTTATGTGGAGATATCAGCTAGTAACTTCATAAAAAGTTCAAACAACTGTCTTAGCGAGTGATTTAGCCAACAAGTTTTGGAGGTTTACTTGGTGTTATACTAAAGTGGGATAAGAGAAACTAGTATAACTTCTTCAGATTTATGTGCCCTCCAGAAACTTGCGTTCTGTGAATGAACGTCGCCTCGTGGTTCCATCCCTAAGAGGGAAGAAATCACTTTCCCGAACTCTCGCATTCAATCTGCCCAGTTGGTGGAATGAACTCCCTAACTACATCAGAACAGCAGAGTCACTTGCTGTCTTCAAGAAACGACTAAAAACTCAACTATTAAGTCTCCACTTTCCTTCCTAATCTGTAACTGCCTCTCTGGCTATACCACTAACTGTACTCTCTCAAAAAAAATAAATAAATAAAATAACATTACTAATGCTTTGCTTCTTAAGACTTTACACACCTGAAACTTGCCTATAGCACTTATTCACTGTTGCTCTTATAGTTGTGTAACTTGCTTCCTTGTCCTCATTTCTAAGTCGCTTTGGATAAAAGCGTCTGCTAAATGACTAAATGTAAATGTAGTATAAAAAGGAAAACAATGTTTAAATATGAAAATAGGCTAAAAATCATCACAAAATGGGCTTTTTTTTCTGTTCAAAAAACCATATTAGCATTCATTGCATCATCAGCAGTTTACTTAATTTCATTACTTCAAAGATGCTCAATACTGTAAGATGAGGATGAATAATAAACACAATTTGCTTTCAGTAAAACAATCCATGCAGTGTCCAAAACAGTAATCAACCACTATAAAATGGGCTTGTCCCAGTCGATTGGCTTGTCATCACATTTGTTCACTTTTAATTAAAAATGTATGTGGTAACTTAAAGCCCATTTAACAATCTAGATCAATTTTCAGGTCTCTGCATTGACACAAAGCATTGCAAATTCTCACCGTTTGCCATAAGAATGCTTTAATAATCTATCTATAGCTGACTGGCAGATCAATGCGAGTACAACCTCAACAGCTGTCTTTAACAAAGATTTAAGAGCGATGGTTTTGACAGATTAAACCGCCGCAGAATCCTCTACAGTCAAAGTGATCCGCCTTGCCTCACCCTATCCTTTAATCTCCTCTCTATATCTCTGTTTGGTGTGTCACGGTTGTGCAGGTCAGGACATAGACTAATAGCTAATGAGACCTTTCTGCATTAGTTGTTTTCTCATCTGGAAACAAGACACCCAGGGCTGTATATCACAGCTTAACTCTAGCATCCACTGACATTCATCTTATACCACAGTCTTGGATGGCCTGAAGCCAGCGGCTATTCATGACACACCACCATAACGTTCGTTCCTATGAGCACCATTTTTCTTCATTGATAAGCAGCACTGCAGATGGCAGAGGATGAAAATGGGATTTGTGTGTGAATACACAATGAGAGATTCAGAAACATCTTTATATTTGACAGTAAGTCATTATGTAAATCCACACATGATCTTGTACAATCGTGAGTTATGTTTATGCGGAGTTATAATAACTGTTTGTGTGCCCACATGCTAACAGATGTAGAGAGATATTGATCACCAGAATAATGATGATACATTGACTCCAAGGGGAGATAATGTAAAATAATAATTGCTATTATAGCCATATATTCATGTTAATTAACAGTTTCTGTATTTTTATTTTGTAATTCAAAGTTTTCAGTTTATTTATAGTTGTGAATTGCATTATGGAATCTCTGCTATTGATCTCTGCTCTGTTGATATTTGATGCTGCAAATTCTATAGTTTACCAAAGTGACTTTAATTGACATTGTAGTGGTTTGAAATAATGTAATGTATAAGAAATAATATAGAGAGAAATAAGGCTGTAAAATAACAGAAAACGTACTGGCAGTTCATTACAAGGTTTTTGTATTGTACTATACAGCACCAACCCAGACAATATTTCACGTTAAACTATTAAAAATGTTCATAAAAGTCACTTTCTCAATTTTTTTCAAGGTTAGAAGATATTAAAAGAAAGATCAAGGTCACATAATGCAATTCAAAAGCATAAATAAGCAAGGAAAAATTAAAACATGAATCACAAAATACAGAAAATTTTAATTCATGGATTTTTTCAGTATGTGTTGTCTTCTTACATTGCTTATGTTGAGCCAAAAAGTTTCACTTCATCACACCAAATAAAGACTTCAGCCTATGACCAACAAGTATGTTCAAGTGGCTGTCTAAGGCTGCATTTAAACTGCAGATTTTGGTGGTCAATTCCAATTTTGTGGCTATATCAGATTTTTTTTGCTGATCTGCTTATATCATCTTTTAAAAGTGACTCCTATCCGATTGTCTGCATTTACAATGCACACGGCAAAGGCGCAATGACCATGAAAAAAGAGTAGGCACTGACTGACAGCTGATAATAAAAGAGCACTTTTTCATCTGTTTGCAGGGTTTCATTTTTTTTATTCTTTTTGAAAAGTTTTTTACTATAGTTTATGACAGAAAAGTTCTTATTTGGCCATCTTCTTTTAATCTAGTCCTTTTTAAACCAGTAGGCATCTTAATGTAATGTCCATGGCATGACTTTTGCACGTGATGTAAGCAACAGTTTTTTATTAGTTTATATTGGTTACGTAGTGGATGTTGCACTCTAGCTCTCTCTCCCTCTCGTTAACATGCGTAAATACTTGTGCTACATGACAATATAAAAGCTTTTTTTAGTCCTAGAGTATAAGATTTAAGGTTTGGGACTCTGCTGAACTCTGTTCCAAACTGAAAGTGAGTTGACGTCATTAGCTATGGTTTTGAATGACGTGTGACTCGCATTGACAGGTGAAAATCTGATCTGCCATCTTATACTGCAGACACGAGGGCACAGATCCAATTCATATCGGATAAATTTCCACATATGAACAAGACCTGAATCTGATTTGAGTAGATCGGAATATATTTGATTTTTTCCTGCTTACATGTACTGTACATGGGCCATATCCGATCTGTGCCACACGAAAGAAAAAAATTAAGTCACTTGAACCATGCAGTGTAAATGCAGCCTAAAACATCAAGTGATCAATATTTATCAGTTAAAGAGGAATCTAGGATTGTTAGGTTGCGCTAATCAGCTCAACATTATGACTACCTACTATACCTGATATGTTGTTGGGCTTCCTCATTGCAAGACAATTGGCAGAAAATGTGGTCCCATGGTATCTAGACCCAAGGTGTTCAGCAGATCTTTCAATTCCTGTAGATTGTGAAGTAGAGCCATGGATTGAATTTGTTGGTCCAGCACATTCCACCAGTGCTCAGTTGGACTGAGATTTGAAAAATTTGGAGGTCAGTAGCAGGGAGCATTATCCTGCTAAAAGAGACTACTTCCATCTGCAAAGACCCTTGTTATGAAGGGGTGTACCTCCAACCATGAAAGAATAAAAAGAAAAGCCGAACCCAGGATTTCTCAAAAGAACTTTGCCCAGATTACCACGTCCCCATCAACCGGTTTGTCATCATCCAACAGTGCATCCTGGTGCCATCACTTCTTCAGATAAATGGTGCCAGGGATGTAGAAAGTGGTAGGAATAAGGGGAGTGAGTGCATTGGGCCAAGATACTTGCTGAAAGGTGACTTTACCAAGAGGGCTTAGAGCAGAAACCTGTTTAGGGCATAGAATTAGAAATGCCATTGAATGGCACACAGGCATAAGGCTGTTTAAGTGCTTGTGTGCACACATTCTAACAGATGTAGACAGAAATTGATCACCAGAATAATGATGATACATTGACTCCAAGCGGAGATAATGTAAAATAATCATTGCAATTATAGCCATATGTTAATGTTAATATTGCTTTAGAAAACAATGGGGCATTTGTTATACATCTACATTAAGTCTGACTAAGTGGTAGGAATAAAGGAACCGAGTACATTGGGCCCTGATACTTGCTAAAAGTTGGCTTGACCAAGAGGCCTTAGAGCAGAAACCTGTGTTAGGGCCATTGAATGCCATTGAATGGCACACAAGCATAAGGCTGTTCAAGTGATCCAAAAGAAAATAAGACTCAGAAGACCTTCTTGAACCTACTCTAAGGTCCAGTTCAGATGCTTGCATGCCTATTATAGGAGTTTTCAGTGGTGGACAGGGGTCATCACATATGCTCTGATTGCTCTCAGGCTCACTGTGTGTTGTGATGCATTCCTCCTATAGCCATCAGTAAAATTTTGTGTGACCTCTAGAGCTTCTGTTAGCTTGGAACAACTGGGATAACCTTTGTTGCCCTATGCACACTGTCATCGTTTTGTGGCTTGTCCCTCGTCACGCGTTTGTTGACTGTTGCTGAAAGTTTTTAGGAGATGATCGATGGTATTCTCTTCACCTGTGTCTGGATATAATGGTTTGGCTCATTGGTGTACAGACCACAAGCAGCATTTGCTGGCCATTTTGAAAGTGATTCATGTTGATAAGCTGGACTTCTTTATACTATAGAGCAGGGCTATTCAATGGGTGCTTTTATTCATTAAAGGCTTCTCAACGCCGCATTTCTGTTGCACAGAAAAAAGCTGCAGCAACTAAAGAAATTTATGCCAATATGCCCGCACATTGGATTAACTATAGCAGCAAGCCATTGACATATTGTGTCTTTTCCGCACGGAAGTTCATTATTTCCAATGGAGTTGTGCGCATATTGGAAGCGGTGCACGCATGGCTTGCAAGCGGACCGACGCACTCGCGCCCTGCAGGCGCCCACAGTAGAAATAATCTCACGCTGTAGCAGTGAGAGTTGTGCATGGCTTTCAGTGCAATGTAAACAAAAGATACGTTAGACGAATTATTAAAATGATTATGTATGTATTAACGCAGACAATAACAACAGTTCATTTAAATTCTTAGCTAATATATAGCTTAAATTAACATTAGAGAAATACAATTGTTTATTTATTCTTATTTGTATGTATTTATTCATTGTTCTATTGTTTATTTTTATTGTAAAATTATCACTCATGTTTAAATCAAAAATGTTTTCAAGTCCTAAGAGAGAAATGGACTATTGTTGGTTTTTTTATTCATATTTTGTGCTGTATTTGGTTACTGAGCAGCAATAAACAACACTTTAAAATGCAAGCAGTTTTCTTGTGATATTCTAAACTAGTAGTGTATTAAATTTAAAAATACATTATAATGGTGATAACTGTGAAACCATGATTATTCTTCAGACTATAATGGTACAACCAAAATCTATAATCGTCGCATCCCTAATTGTTTCGCAGTTTAAAACATACCATATGAATGTGTCTGAATGTAGAAGAAGCCTACTGAAGCAATACACTGATTTTGTGCTTCGAAATACAACATTTGGATTTGCTTGTAAAAAAAAGCCACATTATACAATGCAGTGATGATATGTAGTTTCAAAGTACAACATATTTACATTTTAATGTTAAAAAAAGTCAATGTGGGTGTCTTTATGAGCACAAATACAACATATGGGCTCTTATATACTGTTGTGTCATCACTCATATTGCAAGTCATATCTCTCCGGCCCCTCGTTTGGAATGCTTTTCATGAACTGGCCCCCATGACAAACTAATTGAATAGCCCTGCCACAGAGCAATGATGTTAAAAAATGTTCACTATAGGTTTATCACTTTTGCTTTTTTCTTCTCTTCATTCACTGGTTTGCTCAACTGAACAGCCGATCCAAGTGACCTCCCTAAACAACTGCCCAACAAGATTTATCATAATCAAAGGGGCAAAAAGCTGCTGACTGGGTCTAACTAGTGCTGACGGAGCAGAGCTGAGTTGAAAGATGACCAGACATTAGATGCTAAAGACTGCAGTGTCTAGTATTAGATGCTAGCAGGCCTCTTGAGGCCAGGGGAGTGAGGTTTACTCACACAGTGACTACTAGCTGGCCTCAATTACTATCAATCTTCTTAAAGCTGGAAATACTGAAATTCTAACTACTAGAATGGCCACTGCAGCCATTCTGACCACTCACATAAGATGTAATATTGTTACGTCATATTTACATTCAAAGCTTTTAATGAGATTATTGAGTCTGTCATCATATTTTAATAATTCATTAACCTAAAAATATTATCTTTTTTGTAATATAGCCTATAATTGAGCATGAGTTACTAGACCAATTGCGAATCATATATTTAAATGCACGGGGATTGGTAGTAGAGGAAATAAGTAGCTGAACTGCCTGTGGTCAATTTGACCTGGATGGCAATTCAAGGTAGCAATACTCAGAACTCTTTTATGTTTTGTAAGGTTAAGAAATAATACAAAATTAAATGAAATATAAGAAAGGCCAGTGTACTGTAGATAAATTATTTTTATTTTTAAAATGTTATTAAATTACAAAAGTCAAAATGACTGCCTCAGTAGTTCTAGCCTTAACCTCACTCATATCCGGGTCATGGCACCAATGTAGCCTCTCTGGTTCGGCTCGGAAAGCCGATTCGCACTGCATTCCAAGGAAAGTAAAGGCAGCAGTATCTATTGTTACTTGCTAGCTTTGCCTTTTGAGGCAAGGAGAAGTGCACTTGTACTATCAAGCCTCCATCACTGTTCCTTACTGTATTTGGTTACCTTAGGCCAGTACAGACTCATCCTTCAGAACATGTTATGCCACAATGATGGAATTAATCATTCTGTCAGTGGGTATTAGACTCTCTGTCTGTTTCTACACAAACACAGAATCAAAGCAGAGCCACTTTTATTATCGGGCTCTGCAAAGTCTATTTAGATCACTGGCTGAAGAAAACCATGCCACTAAAGAATGCAAAAAAAGCAAGTAAACCTATATACCGTAAAAAGCACCAATGGAATCTCAAATGTCGCAACATATAAAGGGGAAAAGATGCAAATCCATAGGCAAAATATTATAGTACAATGACATTAAATAATTACATGACTGATACAGAACTATGGATTTGTTGTATAAAAACTATAATCTCCACGGTGTAAAAATAGAAGCAAAATTCAGCCACACAAAACAAAAATCATAATAATGAGACTAAATGTTGAAATTATGCTAGTTCAGAATTGTGAGATTAAAATTAAAATGAGTTTTTTTCATCATTATGTCTTTTTCTTTTAGAATTCATTTAATACTAAAGAATCTCATTTTTTATCATGATTATGACTTTTAATGTCAATTTGTAAGAATTATCTCATTATGAATTAGTATCTCATAATTAAATCTTTACAGCATAATAACTCTGATTGACCAAAGCATGACATTTAAGTCTTAATGTTGTAAAAAAAATCATAATGAGTGATTAAAAAGTAATAGTGTCATAGGTCTTTGATTAAAAAAAATAATCAGTTGCGAACAAGCGTTTGTCCAACCAGTTGTCATATTTTCAAAACTCTAAACACAATTAGCCTTTGTGGCCAACTGTCCTTTGTGGCCATACTATTGACACATTTCATGTCGTTTTCACTCAATATGCAGTCAGTGAACACATTTCCACAATGGTTACATTTTCTTAACAGACAAGCTTTCCCTCCCAACAAAATGATGGATTGTTTTTGTAGTATTTAAGAATGTTAACACACAACATAATACAATAACAAAAACTATATTCCAAACCTTAGATACAGTATAAAAACCTCTGCTTTTGAAATGATGTCAGTTAAAAAATTATCAATATCAAAAATTGATCTCAGCTGATAATAAACCATCAATTGAATAATTGACACACAGCTGATTTATGTTGGGTAAACTGGGCCAACCACAGCTGATTCCAGTCTGGCTTAGACTCAGTGGCAGGGGTTATTGCTTCTATTACATTTACACTTATACAGTAAAAGGAGGACTTTGATAAGTGATGATGATGACCCCCCCCCCTCCATCCCTAACCCCCCAACCCCCTTTTTTTTTTATCTGGGCTTTTTGCTGTTGTTTTATTGTTCACAATGCTCATGTGTGTTGTTTCATGGATATTTTGTTCACTGTAAGCAATACTGTATCACTTTTTCTGCTCTATCATGCCATGCTTCTATTGTAACTCCTGTAGTAAACAGTAAAGGAAAAAAATAGCTTTTTACTGGAATGCTTTTGAATGTGAACATTATTTTACATGTGGACATACAGTTCCCAACCAAGAAATTTAGTGTCAAAACGTTGGATTGCATGTTTTGCATGCAATTACCTGTAAAACTGAAACAAAGGTCTCTGTAGTTTTTGCAATGTCAACAATAGCCAGTATTTTGAAACCTGGTGTACTTTGATTGACTGCATGTACCTTGTGAAGTGAAAACAAGTGTTATTCTTTGACAGAATCGTTTTATTTTGAGTCAGATTTTCCAGTGTTTTGGTAAAGTTTAGTAAAGAGAAAGATATGTTCTCTTTTAAAATGAAGAGTTAGTAAATATTTAACTAAATTAATTTTTGAGAAGAAACTTGAGTTTTGTAGGTGTGAGTCTGTGTATAGAGTTTAGAAAAGTATCTGAAGTATCAACACAATTTGTAACTTTTTGATTTAGTGGCTAATTCGTATGAATTCGTATGATCTAATTCGTACAATTTAGTATGGTTTGCTCATTAGGGGTGGGGTTCGGTTGGGTGCCACGCCTCCTTTTTAAAACCGTACAATTTCGTACGACTGATCTTGTACGAATTTGTATGAATTAGCCACTAAACTGTCAAAACTTAAAATACTTACATTTTCTTATGAGATCAGGCTGGAAGTATGTGCAAGCGCTTGTTAGCGATTGAAAAAAACAGCAATACTTCACTTCTCATCATGCCACCAAACGATTGTCTTTCTTCTATAGAACACAAAAGAGATCTTTTTTGTAAGTGAATGCAGAACATGACTGTTGATCAAGGTTTTCAGTGAACAAAGACTTTAATTTAGTCTGTTTCCCACACAACGTTTTCATATGTATTCAGAAGAGACTACATTTCAGTCATATGAACCAAATCGTGATGCTTTAAACTACTTTTCTGACATTTTTGCCTCTTGACAAGCCCTAATCCACATTTGCTTTGATATTCTGTTAAACTTTTCCTTTTTTATTCCACAGAGAAAAAAATCAAACAGCTTTCAAATGACAAGAGCGTGAGTGAATGATGAGAGAATGTTCATTTTTAGGTGCTTAGCGGGTGCATTGGTTTCCTTGAACTGCATCACTATAGCATCTTTGAATCAGGAGAAGGTGACACATGTATTGCCCTCCTTCAGAATTTGCACCTTATTAGCATCCCAACTGTTCAGCCTCCCTAATGCGAGCTCAGAGATGAATTTAGTTTTGTAAGCGAGGATGGTGCAATCTGAATTATAATTAAAAAGGAAGAGCAGAAATACGACATAAGCGTTGATTAAAATTCTACTTTCTTTTCTGATCTTATACTGTACTGTACGTCCTTGTTTAAACACCGCCCCGTTTCTCTCAAACTGTTGAGTGAGGATTACATTATAAAACTGCAAAGTTAGCAGGTTTTGCCAGGACAGTTATAGTACCATTAAAAACGGTAAGACATTTTTAAAGATAGTATTTTGTGTGTGTGTCTTCAATTATTTGAAGTATTTGTACTCGTTATGCATTGTATTTCTTTGTATTTGTATTTGTATTTCTTGTGAAAAGTGTGTAGGATAATCATGTGAATTTAGGTAAATTATTGGTAAATTATTAGGGTTACGGTGATAAAATAAGTCTTTGTGATTCATGGGGTTAAAACCAAGATGCTAAATATTATAATGATTACAGTAATGACTAATGAGCCTTTTAAATGGTTGAATAAACAGATAAATTGTTTATAAACAGACACAGTGTGTCACAGTAGGTAGTGCTGTCGCCTTACAGCAAGAAGGTCGCTGGTTCGAGTCTCGACTGGGTCAGTTGGTGTTTCTGTGTGGAGTTTGCATAATCTCCCTGTGTTTGCGTGGGTTTCCTCCGGGTGCTCCGGTTTCCCCCACAGTCCAAAGACATGCGGTACAGGTTAATTGGTTAGGCTAAATTGTCCATAGTGTGTGTGAATGAGTGTGTATGTGTTTCCCAGTGATGGGTTGCGGCTGGAAGGGCATCTGCTACGTAAAACATATGCTGGATAAGTTGGCGGTTCATTCCGTTGTGGCGACCCCAGATAAATAAAGGGACTAAGCTAAAAAGAAAATGAATGAATGAATGTTTATAAACAAAACTTATTTTTGGTTTCTTAGTTTTAAGGATATATAGCTAGCTACAGATGTTAACACTTCAATATGTTCCCTCTGCCGCTGTGCTTGCCAATGTTTTGTGTTTTGAACTTTATTTGTGGCCTATATACAATATATTACTATCAGTAATCGTTGTCCAATTTGTTCAGGTCTTGTTTTTTAATCATTAAAACAATGGAAATGTCAGCGCAATAGCCTAGTGGTTAGTGTGCCGAGATACGGTGCAGTAGCATGTCAGGGCGTCCCGAGTTCGAATCCCAGCTTGAGGACAGCCCCCCCCCCTCTCTCTCTCTAACTTCGCTTTCTGTCTCAATACTGACCTATCTAAAAAAAGGCCCAAAAAAATCTTTAAAAAAAAAAAAAAAGACAATGGAAATAATTCAAACACAGCCCACGTGCTACATTATTGCCTCGACTTGCTGTGTTTGTGTGCTGTAACTCCCACAGGTAATTCAACAATCTGGATGAACTACATGAAAAAAATGTGAATTACTTCCCGTTGAGCTCCACTGTTTGAATGAAAAGCCCTGCATACTGATTCAGTGCATCAGGATGGATACTACAGTGAGATGCACGCAGGGAGCAACTGCAGTAAATCTGAGCCAGGGTCATATAGAGACCTTCAACGTGCTTCAAAGTCACACTGAGGAGAGCTGAGGGATCAAGCAGTTTGATGTTACAGGATGGCTTTGATCCAAAGTATTAACAAGAATAAATTAAACTTTCCCTGTGCAGTCCTTTGCACAGAATTTTCTATCTAGTTTTAAATGCTCCATTGATTAGTATTCTGTGTGTATTTAGGCCCTCAGTGCTCTGAGTTCACTTCAGCGTTGTCCTGATTGTAGAGTGTTTATTTATATTTTAGAGTTTCACTGTGGTCATTGACCTATTTGCCTGCATCATGAATCTTTATGCAATTTACTGCACACAGTATAGTAAGAAATGACTGTACTGACAATAATAAGAGGAGAAATGACAATATTTAGTTTTCTTTGATATGAAACAGATGGGAGTAAGCAAGCAAAAATATGTGAAGTTTCACCGAGATAATCAGATAATTTTTAAATCATTTTAGAAAGGTTGGTGATTTATGACATGTATTTAGGGGTGCATCAGCATAACTATAATCTGTAGATATTGTAGCTATTTATTTAACCAAATAATAAATAGCAATAATTATTAGAATGATTTTTGTTATTAATTATTTAATAGAACAAAGTAATTAATAATGCGATTGTACAGTTAATATATATATATATATATATATATATATATATATATATATATATATATATATATATATATATATATATATATATATATATATATATATATATATATATATATATATATATATATTAGGAAGAGTTCAAGTATCTTGGGATTTTATTCACGAGTGAGGGAGGGATGGAACATGATATTGACTGTCGGATTGGTGCAGCGGCAGCATTAATGTGGTCGCTGTATTGGCCCATTGTGGTCAAGAAGGAGCTGAGCCGAAAGGCAAAGATCTCAATTTACTGGTCAATCTACGTTCTCATAGTACTCTCAACTATGGTCATGAGCTTTGGGTCATGACCGAAAAAAGGACAGGTTACAAGTGGCTGAAATGAGTTTCCTTCGCAGGAGCTCTGTCACCCGAGAGGATCTCAGAGTAGAGCAGCTGCTCCTCCACATCGAGAGAAGTGAGCTGAGGTGGCTCAGGCATCTGTTTTGGATGCCTACCTAGGAAGGTGTTCCAGGCATGTCCCACCGGCAGGACACCTCGGGGAAGCTGGAGAGACTATCGGCGTACTCACACTATGCTGTGCCCAGGCTCGTTTCCCAGTTTGTTTGACAAGTGTGAGTGCTCCGAATCGGGCTCAGGCGTGGTTCAGTTGGCTGGAAATGGCCTGTTTAGCAGAGATGTGCCAGAGTTGGGCTGTGGCGCGGTATGCTTGAAGTGTGACAGCAAAGCGCATCTCAGCCCGAAACTGATTTATATCCATAATTCATATGGATTTATTAATCATTCTTACTTTTCAATGAACACAAACTGTCGTAGTTTAAAGACACAAAGCCCCCAATGCACATCAGCTGCACCTTCAGCAAACCTCCTAATATGTTCAGTATGGGGACTTTTATGATTATTTATGAGTGTCAAAAGTAGTGGATCTGTTTGGTGAAATATTTGACTGCATGTCACTGCATCCCCAATGACTAAAACAATATAACTAAAGCAATCGCTACTGTACAAAGCAAGTGCGCTTCTTTTATTTTTGGTATTTTTGTCTTTATCATAATAGGACAATTTTTGGACAGGTAGTGAAGGATTGGAAAAGGTCTGTGAGCCGGGACTCGAACTTGGGACCCGTAATGCAATGGTGCTACAGTACTGTACATGCCAGTGCACTGCCTATCAACACCAACAGTAAAAAAAAGGAAGAATTTGAGTTGCATAATGTACCTTACTTGCTTCATTTTCAAAAAGTATACCACAATGCTTTTATTTTGTGTTGCTGGAAAGCAGGGCCGGAGTGGGACTCCTTTTCAGCCCTGGAGTTTCAAGCCTTAGACCGGCCCACCTAAGTTCATGACTGACTATTAAAATAATGTCATTTCCAATTCAGTTTCTAATGACACTATCACGTCTTTTTCAAGGAAACAGCTGCTAGCTGCTTTAGAACTTCAAATGTTTTTCGCAAATATGAGAACAATTGAAGGTTAGCTAAATCTCTAACACTATTCTTTAAAACGTCACAACGTCCTTTCCTGCATTATCTGAATATATATTCTGTGCAAAATTCTTTATAGATATCCAGTCCTTCATAACGGTGGTCACAATTTTTTCAAAAATATTTACACCTACATAAGTAACCCAAACAGCATTATATGTCTTAGCACTAAAAATGAAAAAAAATTTATAATAAATAAATTAGGTGAGATTTCGAACTCAGGTTGGCAGCATCATAACACAATGCGCTGACCACTGACCAACAATGGCTTAATCTCATTCTTTTCTTTTTAGATTTCTGATCAAGTTATGTCAGTATGTATAATGTGTGATGTGGTGAATCATCTGATTTTTATTGAGCAGGTGTAATATTCATTAATATTAATTATTCTAATTGTTATATTCACTAAGGTGCCGCTGTTTGCGGTCGAATGATAGTTATGTCATCATTAACCTACAGGCTGCATTTTGCTCACGGGGCTGCGAGAAAATAAATAAAAAGAGCGAGCTGTGGAAAAATAATGAAAAAAAAATAAATACATAAATTTTAAAAACTGCAACAGCTGAGAGTGCAAGCAGCTAGGGACACCGGCCCTCGCGGCCAAAAAACGGACTGGCCCACCGGGAATTCTCCTGGTCCTCCCGATTAGCCAATCCAGGCCTGCTGGAATGCCTAAAACAATACTAAATGTGTATAAAGGATAATGACAAAACACTGGCACATATATTTGCTTAATATCAGTTTTATTTACAACCGATATATCATGCAATCATAATATGAATTTATTCTAACAGGCAGAACATTTTGTGCTTTTGTCAGAGACATCCTTTAATGACAGTTTTATGTAATATTTCAATTCCTGGGTGGAAAAATCCCTATAAATGGTTCGACTAGGGGGGGGGGGGGGGGGGGGGGGGGGGGGGGGGGGGGAGGCGTTGTGGCTCCAGCTGTGCATTTCAGAGATGATTTTCACTTCTCAAAATAATCACCTGTTTGAGAGCATCTCATAGTGAATGGAATGTCTGAAATGAGTTCTCCAGAGGCTGGCTATTTTTCTCCATCTCCGGTCTCTCTGCGTCTGGATGTTCTTGGAGGATTCAGTCACAGGTTGCAGCTGAGACCCCACACTGTTTACATATGAAATATTCATCTGTGTTCAAGGCCTCAACGAATGGAGCCCATAAGTCTATTCCAAGCAGCTGCTCTGTATTAAGGGATAAAAGCAGGAATAAGTTAGCTTTTTTCTTTATATAAGTTTTCTATACGTTTAGCTATATTCATGTTTACTTGTCTTTCCACAGATGTTTTTAAGTCTGGAGATGGAGATTATTTTGGTGCCTTGAATTATACCATATCTCATGAAAAATAAAGGTTCTTCAATAATTATTTAATACAACTCTCATTCTAAAATGAAAAATACAAAACAAATACTTATACTGATTGCAACAAACCACTTAAGTTCAAAAACTAATCTTAATGAGTACTGTGAACTTAATCCATTTGAGTAAACGAATGCAATTTGAGCACAGTAAAACCCAATAAATGAAGAGAACTCAAACCAACTGAGTACTGCAAAAACCCAATAAATTAAGGAAACTCAAACCATTTGAGGAGACCGATTTCAACAAACCATTTGAGTTAAAAAAAACTCATCTATAGGAGTACTGTGAACTTACTCCATTTAAGTTGAAGTAATGAGGTATTTAATTAACTGATTACCTTCAACACTGAGTTCAAAACGCTTTTCAAATGAGTAGAATTAACTTTCAGTACATTTTGAACAGAAACACTGTTGGGTTTTACAGTGTAGTAAATAAGAAAATACCATTTGCGGCTTTCTATATACTGTACATTCAAAAACTTATTTTTGCTGCTTGTTCAACATATTTATTTAAATTGAGCTGAAGCAACACAAAAGCTTTTTGCAGGACAACTTACTTGTTTTATGTTCAATCCACTTAAATTTTTAAAAACATGCAAATTAACTTAATTTGCTTTGGGACAACATGAATGAATTGTGGAATGCAGCATTTTTTACAATGTAAAAATCACGTTTAATTCAATCTGTTACTTATTTTTGTTTAAGTAAATGTATTAGCAATGTGATTTTTTTTTCTACTAGTAAAATTGTTAAAAAGTTAAAAAAGCATTTTTAGGCTGCAGACTTAAAGCAACAGTACACAACTGGTTTTCTAACATCAAATATGTATAAATCAACCTATTATACAATTTTATATTAAAAAATTATTCCAGATAGTATTTTACATACACATATAAATGGGCTTGCAAATTAATTTTTTTCTTTCCTAAGTTGTAAAAAAAGTATTGGAATTTAAAATAAATAGTGTATTTAGTATTTGTACAAAAAAAAAAAGTTTAATTCATTTACTGTCTTTAATGTGTTCCTGACAAAGAGATCTTTCTTTTGGGGTTAATAGCATTAGAAGATTGAAAAATGTTGCTAAATTAAATCTACATTAACTGGCCACTTTATTAGGTGCTCAACTGCTTGTTAACACAAATTTCTAAGCAGCCAATCACAAATCAGCAACTCAATGTATTTAGGCATGTAGACATGGTCAACAATCTGCTGCAGTTCAAACCGAGCATCAGAATGGGGAAGAAAGGGGATTTAAGTGACTTTGAACGTGGCATGGTTGTTGGTGCCAGATGGACTGGTCTGAGTATTTCAGAAACTCCTAATTTACTAGGATTTTCATGCACAACCTTCTCTAGGGTTTACAGAGAATGGTGCAAAAAAGAATATATCCAGTGAGCTGCAGTTCTGTGGGCGCAAATGCCTTGTTAATGCCAGGGGTCAGAGGAGAATGGCCAGACTGGTTCCAGCTGATAGAAAGGCAACAGTAACTCCAATAATGACTCGTTATGACCACAGTGTACCCATCTTCTGATGGCTACTTCCAGGAGGATAACGCACCATGGCATAAAGCGTGAATCATCTCAGACTGGTTTCTTGAACATGACAAGAATTCACTGTCCTCAAATGGCCTCCACAGTCACCAGAGCTCAATCCAATAGAGCACCTTTGGGATGTGGTGGAACGAGAGCTTTGCACAATGGATGTGCAGCTAACAAATCTGCAGCAACTGTGTGATGCTATCATGTCAATATGGACCAAAATCTCTGAGGAATATTTCCAGTATCTTGTTGAATCTATGCCACAAAGGATTAAGGCAGTTCTGAGGGCAAAAGGGGGTCAAACCCTCTACTAGTAAGGTGTACCTAATAAAGTGACCAGTGAGAGTATTTTTAAAGTGTAGATTGTAGAAAGCATAACTATTATTCATGTTTTAAAGAATCAGAATTGTAAAGCCATAATTATAACCACAAAAAACATCAATTACGCATATGCATCTCTCAAAGAAGGCACAAGGAAACATTTAATCTCTGTTTTTGGCTTGCTCAGGAACACTGTGACATCAGGTTTCCTTCCAACGACCACAATACTTTTCATCTCTAGTCAGTATTCATCCTTTCCATCCCATAGAGATTCTCAATTGAGTCCACTGCCTTTGAACGAGAGAAGCAAACTCTCTTTAATATATTCTCAATTCAGCTCTTTCGTAGTAACACAAATGCTTCAGGTTCTCTCTATGCGCAAAGGAAAGCTTTGTAGAGGCAAACATGAAAGTTTTAGGCAGAGCGGCAGTGAGGCCATGTCCTTGCTCTCCCTTCTACTCTCTTGGTGAATTTTTAATAAAGGATTTTTACTACACATCTTCCCTAGGAACTAAGATACAGCTTTGAACTGCAGCTGAATATTCTACTAACATCCAAAGTACACATTTGATAACCCTATTTCAATAAACAAATGTCAAAATAAAAGCTCCTAATGTCTTGAATAATCAACGGAGGTCATATTTGAAAGCATACATTGTTTATATGATATTGTGTATAACTCTGAAAGATGAATACTCGCATTACAATAAAATATATTTCAGATCAGTGCATCAATGTTGTAACATGCTGTAAAAGTGACCACATCTGTAACGTATTAAAGAGCCCCTTTTTTGTGGCAGAGGATCTTGAGTTCAGCAAAGCATTTAAATCGTTAAAGGAACACAATATGTGAGTAGTTCCATGACGGTTTAACCTGAGAGCACTGACCGAAAATAGATAAGTGATTTCAAGCCACGCTGGGCGATTACAACTTATAACATACAATTAAACACATATTTTGCAAACTACATAAAACAATATTTTTTTATTACACTTACATGTTATGAACTGGAGGAAGAAGAAACTGGTCTATGTGAACTGCAACAGTTACTGACAAAGTACCTGTCAAAGTCTGACAAAGTTCTATACATAATCGTCTCAGCTGCTCCTTCCTCTGATAGCAAACGGCTGGCAAGTCCCGCGCTGCAGCGTAACTTATTGTATCAATAATCAGAAAAATTACAGGAACAAACTCATCACTAGGTTGGCTATAGTGTGGCATTGTTGTGAAAATGAACTTTAACCCTTTATTCCCCACAGATAAAATCTCCATCTGTCAATGATCTTCATCTTTGCGTCATAATCAGTCCCGTGATCCCTCGTGCTCGCGCTAGTGTCTGAAGGGAAAGCATGTTCATGTTTTACACGTTGTACGGATCCAATACTTCATATTTGGTGATGTACCGTATCGACGTCGACGCATTCAAGCAAAAGATCCGAACCCAACTTGATTCATTCATTCGACTCTGAGTCAACTATTGCATTAAAGAATCAATAATTTTAAACACGGTGCACTTTCAGATTTAAATCTCAGCTAGATGTTTCCATTCACTTAGTGCTGTGTTACACACTGCATAGAAGGTCATTTTCAAAAACCCATAATAGGGGCTCTTTAATAATGTGTTCATTAATATTAGCACATAGGCTACATTGCATGTTTTGGCTCATGGCTAACATTTGTTATCCAAGCTTCCATGAATTGGCATATGACAAGCTTAAATAAACAAGTTGCTAACATGTTATCACATGGTTATGATTTGATAGCATGTGTTCCTAGGATGTTTCTATTCCATAAATTAGCACTGAGTTAGCACATTGTTTTTGATGTGTTAGCATATAGATTATTTAACATTCTGTTAGCATGAATTGTTATGTTTCTGTTACATGGAAATAGACACAAACTGTTTATAAATGCTGTTTGTATAATGTTTAAACTGTTTATTCAGCATACAGGATAAGCAAAGTAACTAAATGATAAAAATTTATCTCCATAATCTAATGCCCCACACTGGCATGAATTCACTCAGGACCATCTGTAGAGGCTGTTTAAAAGGGGTCATTAAAGGTAAAATTGCTGAAAGTAATATTCAGTTTCTTACACAGATCAGTTGTTTTGCCTAGTTTTGCCTGTATGTATGGGTTTTTTTACTATCAAAGTGCCTGTAGCTGCACTACAAAAATACTACAATATTTTTAACGTTTTACTGACAAAAAGTCACATCCTGAATAGCCTGAGGGTGTGTATATGAACAGCAAATTAAATTATTCCTAAGTTAGCCATTCCTTTAAATACAAATATTAAATATGCATTAAATCTGCAGTATATGAACTAAACATATGTGTAAAAGGATGTGTGACTCAAAACGGAACAACATAGGCTTATTCTGAAAACACAGCTCTTTATACATTTATGGAGATCGCGAATTATGTAGCCAGAAGTACGTTTGTCTCTGATGCCATTCCTTTCCATGGTAACCAGCTGACCGCTTACCTCTGTATGGATGGCTTTCCCGCTGTTACCAGTTTGTCCAGTTAATTCGCCATGTACGTCTGTGGACTTAAGAAGCAGAGAGGTGTTGACCACAGTGACTTTGTTGGCGTCCAGTGAAGAATGGTTCCAAAAATCGGGTAAGACCAAAAAGTAAAATAAACAAATAAATAACATGGTGAGAATGTGGTAAAATCTGAAAACGTGGTTAAAAATCAGGCGAGGGCTTTTACTTTTTCTGGATTGCTTTTGGATTGCTGTCAGCTGGGTTTAGAGAAGTGGGTGGAAGGGTTAATCGGTGCTTTTGAAAACATTATTGGTTGGGTTTGGGGAAGGAGGAGGGTGGCTCAGTCGATCAGTCAGTCATTCAGTCAGTCAACAGTGGCCTCTGGTGGATTTACATTAGAACAGCAGGCTCGAATGGCACTCGCGAGAGAAATTTGAGATCTGAAAAGTGCAGACAGCGGCCTCTGGTGGATTCGCGAAAACTAAAACTGCAAAAAAACATACCTCCTGGAACGTGTTTTGCGATCTCCAGAAATGAATATAGCGGTATATTTTCAGAATGAGCCTGGGATGAAACAGAATCGATTCAAACCCAAAATGAATTAAAGCAAACTGCCAACAATGTGGCTCATCATGTCAGTTCCAGTTTTTAGATACACATCTCCCAAACTAAAACTGAATGCAACACTGACCATGATGGAATATTCTATTAACAAGAAAAAAGAGACATTTACTCTTGTTCTGCCATATTGATATTGTGCATGGGCCTAAGAAATGAGATCCCCTCAGTTACCTTGCTCTCCATGACAAAAAAACGCATCAACTGACGATCAATAGCTACCCGAAAAAAACATTCAGATCCCACGAAAACCTTTCACCAGAACATAAGAAGAGAATGCTGTTATTCCATCAGACTAAATAATAGAAACTTTAAACACTGGGGAATGTAGTCTATAACAAAAAAACCCTCTAGCATCTAAATCAGGGTCAAGAAAGGAGCAGTGGACCAAAGAAGGAGGAGCTTCACTTTTCTCTATCCGATGTGAGAATGACAGGAGAAGGGAGGAACGAGGGGAGGGGAGTGGACAAAAAAACTGGCTTAGGCACAAAAATCTCCAAGACCTGTGTTTGAACAGTAGCTCAGAGGAAGATCTAGTCGAGAAGCGATGCAGCACTTTGGCTCCCAGAGCACCTGGGGGTACTATTGCTTCATTAAACCTGCACAAACACTCGCCCACATGTGAACATCCAAGAGTTGCGGAGAGGAACCTACAAGTAGTAGCATTGATTTTTGATGCACTGCGATCACCAGATGACAAGCGGACAAAACGATTGGGATTTGGGCTCACAGAATGAGTGCCGTGGCCACTGAGGACCAGGACATGTTTTGTGAGAAGGCTGTGGCCCTCATTGTTGACCTCTGCCTTGATGACAGCCCTCTTCTGGATGCGGAAACCTGTCAGGATTTCCTGGTGCTTCTGACCAATGAAAACCCCAACATCTCTACTACAGGTAAGTTTTGTGTTTGTAGGGGGGACGTGGGTGGGGGGTGTGCTCATGTTTATTTGCGAAAATGCTAGGTGGGACATCAAAGGCTGGTGACCTTTTAGATATGCCCACTTAAAAGTGCGCTAACGAACTTTTTGAAAGTAAGTTGTGTATAAATAATGAATTGCCATTAGTTACCTGGCACTTTTTTGATTTGCCTAATGAGGCTGCTTGTGTTTGATGTTGTTGGCCTCTAAATTAAGCATGCCAGTCATTGGTGATTTAGATCATTTGTAACTGTGGCGCCTCCTTTTTTTTCACTGTTTAATGACAAGTGCACAATTAAGCCTCGGTTGGAGAAACTCCATAGAAAGATGGATGCAGGTGTCTTGTGACGCACCGGTTCGTGGCAGTCACACAAGGTAAAATTGACATGAAATTGAATTTCGGACACAAGATCGAAGGAGCCGTGATATCTCGGAGTTGGCAGGTGATAGGAATGTCTAAAGCAATACAAATTATAATGAATTCCCGATTTGGCCCACTGCCATGGTGGTAGACGCAGAATCTAATTGTCACTCTGAGTTTCTGTCACAGGAGAAATCAAATAAACCACTGCAGGCCCTGACCTGCATCATGTCCCTGACCACAGGGATAGTGAAGGCCACTGTGTGTTATCCACAAATAAACATGAATCACTGACACCACAGAAAAACTCTAATCATAGCTCTTTTTTCATGCTGAATTTTAATAGAAAATATTACTATATAATATAACTATATAAATACTATTGAAATGAGTTAAAATAATATAGGCTAGAATTAAAATAATAAAGCCCACTTTGCAGCTTTTTAAAATTATAGTAGGCCTATATAAAAATAGCCTAATAGACAGACTTTTGACGAGGTGTTTTAATATAACTAATTTTGATCAATTAGCTATAACTTTTGACTGCATTTTCCTTTTTTATGCTATTATGCGCGCATTATATTTCACATGCATTTGCAAGGTTACTGAAATTGAAATTAAAACACAAAAAATACTGAGCCATTAATAGTTTTAAAAGTAAAAAAATATATAATTTGAAAGAGAACATTGTCTTTTTGAAAACTGGACTGAAACTAAATTATTAAAAATAAACTTCATTTACATCCTGCGGCAAAATGATTTTATTATAATTTTAGTGATCTGCTTGAGGTAGGTCAATTTATTTTTATGCTTTTGATGAAGTAGCATTCAACTTGAGCTCTTTAGACTATTTCTTTAATTTTACTGTCCAAAATGAACCCTTATTTCAGTTTACAATAATAATAAAGCTTGTTAACAAGTTTTTAATGATTAATGGAGGAAATATAATGCTTTGTTTCATTGTTTCATCTTCATTTACAAGTAGCAGGGTATTTACAGCTACTGTATATTTCTGTCTGTTCGCATCCTGTCCCTTTGTGCCCTCTGGCGGCATAGTTGCAAACTGCGGTTATACCTAAAATCACTGTCTTACTCCTTTAGTCCGGCGGCGGTACAAGTTGTGGTGGTAATGCTCCGTTTAAAGTGTCACCAACTGTATATATAGATGTTCCATGTGATATTGCTACTTTAATACAGGTAAACATAATTAACCGTAAAATTAACTTTAATATAATTTCAGGTAGGTTTTTTCTTTTACTTGTTAATTGTTTTTCTTTTACTTGGTAATTGGTTAATTACTAAATCCCCTCAGGTTCTTGTTCTCTCAGTTTATTTATGTCTCCATATAAATGTTGCGCTAAGTTTTTATTTTTCCATCCATTTCGTGAGTTTTCCAAGTCACTTAGGAACTTTTTAAATTTACTCTTTAAAAAACTGCAAAGAAACCACATGTCAACATGTACTGTGGACACTTTCTCCATTCCTGACCATAACAATCACTCATTAATTATCGAAATTAGTCAGATTCCAGCACAAAAACCTTGGAAAACCATAAAAAAACACACAATACAACAGAATATGACCAAAGCTCCATTAAAAACACATTAGACTTGATACATCTTTGGGTTGCCACTTCACACCCAATGTGAAATCTCAAAACTGTGGTACTTTATAAGCTTTAAATAGCTTATAATGTCATAATGATTGAGCTCTAATTAGGAAGGAAGTGCTGAGTGTGTGAGGGAGATGCCTGCTGACTTGACTAGGAGTGAAGGGAGGTTCTGGAACCTGCAGTCCACAGGCAGTAATACTAGATGAATGAAGGACTGCTGCTGGCCTCCGCAACCCCATGGCGAGAGCTGCACCCAGCCTGCCAAAAAGCAAAGGTCATGCATCAGGAGAGCCAGGTGGTGCAGCACTCATGCAATGCCAAAACCCGACACGATAGAGCAGGACCGGGATCGTAACAGTGGATCTCTGATCAACTCTCTGCGTTCTGTTGCTAATGCTCTGAAGCGATTGTCCAACATCCCTCTTGAAGCATGTGTTACCGCAGCTGCACTGGAGTAAAGAGTGTCACTTCCTATTAGGAATTCATGGGATGCTTGGGTTGAAGTCATGCCTTGGTTTTCTCATGAATGAATATTTCAAAGATGTCAGATCTAAATGTAACAAAAAGCTGTTTGTTCAATAATTCAGGTTTTGCCTCCCACAGTTCAAAGAATCTTTCTGTATTTCACTTTGTCTCAAAGAATGCGTAACGGGCCTGGATGCTTTTAAGTCTGCGTGACACTTTATGCTATACGAAATAAACATTATGGCATCTGTGTAATGGAACTACAAACCAATATCTTACCTCTCTATGTCTGCGTCATGGATTTTGCCACGGTCAATTATGTGCACACTATTTTTTAAGCACCGCTCATGGCATAACAATATAGGAATACAAGAAACATTTCCAATTGTGAATCAAGCTGGTGTTTTCATTTCATGTCCATGTGTTATGTGGCAATCAGGTAATACAATTTGTCATTATGGCTGAAGAAATGGTTCTTATAATGTATTGTATGTGTGCATTGGTTTGCTGATGCAGACAAAACACAGTAGAAAACACTGTTTCTGTGCTAATGTGTAGCTGTTACAATCCCAGTGGAATAATCTACAAAGGCTAGTGTTTCTTCTTCAACAGAAGTATGATTCCAGAACAAATACACCTTAAGAAGTTTGTATATAAGAACATTTCTTAGATTAATCTGGCTTGAGGTTTACCCTGTGATTGCATGGAGAGTTGGAAGGTCATCACTGCTAATTAAAACTAGTCCAGTCATGTTCCGGGGTCCCAGCATCAAAATTGCTTGACTAGTGCCTGTCCTAATACCCACAGTTGCAACCTTGGACACTTAAAACCGCATGTTGCAAGAAGTATGTGTCACAGATCTAAAAAGTTCAGTTATAAAACAAAGAAAAAAAGAGTTTTTAACTGATTTCAAGATTTCACACTTAGATATTACTTGATGCAATTTGCAGATTTGGCATGCTGTCCCGGGAGAGAACCCTGAGCTCAGAGATAATTGAGCCCAGGGCTCCTGCCTGGTCATTTAGCAGAAAATGGGTCTGGGATCATGTAGGTCTCGAGAGCTCCCCCTGGTGAAGAAAAAAGGGTGAAATCCGTCTATTGATTGTAGGCTTGGATAGATTTAATTGGATTATCGCTGATTATGGATGAGACACCAGCCGAGATCAATTACTTTTACACGCTCCTCTCGAAATTAGTTTATAAAACTTCACTTATGCGTGTTGAATATCATTTAAGACAACGCTAGCATCTGTTAGCTTTAATCATAGGGAACAACTGGCTTCGGCTACTTCATAGTTCAAGTACATGAAAGGAAGTATGCAAGGCTGTTCCAGGTCTGAAAGTGGAAAAACTTTAATGGGTTATGTTGGTAACCCATAGGTTATGCACACTAATGTTATGTTTACACAACAATGTTGCCAAAAAACAGAAAAGTTTTTCTCTTGCATTTAAAAAAGAAATCACATTTACAAGACAAATTGAAAAATGATCCACGTTTACACATCCAAGAAAACTGCCAAAAAAAAGCTGTTTTATATATGCCAAACCAGTATTTGTTGCTATAACAATACTAGCAAACAGTACCTATAGAAGTTATCGTGCATCATCGACACCTCAGCACTGGTGTTTATATAGATTTTTTCATGTATATATGATGCACCTCTGCTGTTTGGTGTAATGTGAAGCAAATCCTCATTTTCCTGATGAGCACTTGAACAACAACAGCACTACCACATACTGCCATTGTTGTGTGTTTGTTCATGCTTGCCTTTAATCTACAGTACATAGCCTTAAACATGTACTATGCACATGCATGATGTCCTGTCTTAGATAATTTTTTCAGGGGTTTACACAGACACAACAATATCTACATTTTCAAAAACTTCCATATTGTAAGTCGTTTTCAGTTTTATGCATTCTAAATTCCAAAAATGCTGCAACAAACAGGTGAAACACATAAAATAAAATTCTGGTTTGCCAAAAAACTTTGTTGTGTAAATGGTCCCTGAATTTTTCCCTCTTTTCAAAACCCACGTTTCCAGCCTTGGCCACTTGAGAGTTCATGTATGTGGCCGGAAGTGCACAAGGCTGTTCCAGTTCTGAAAGGTGGCAAATCTCAGTTTCTTTAATGCAAAAATTAAAACTTTCCCCTTTGCAATACCCACAGATTTCCGGCCTGGACCACTTTAGAGTTCATGTACATGCATTGCAGGAAGTGTGCAAGGTTGTTTCAGGTCTGAAAAGTAGCAAATCACAGCTTCTTTAATGCAAAAATGTAATCTTTTCCTCTTTTTACAGTACTCACACACCTCTGCCCTGGGCAGCTTGAGAATTCATGTACATGGCAGGAAGTGTGCAAGGCTGTTTCAGGTCTGAAAGCTGGCAAATTTCAGTTTCTTTGATGCAAAAAATTAAACTTTCCCCCTTTTTACCATACTCACACACCTCTGCCCTGGGCAGCTTGAGAGTACGTGGCAGCTTAATGTACGTGGCAGGAAATGTGTAAGAAATGCAGGAAATGTTTCAGGTCTTAAAGGTGGCAAAGCTCAGTTCCTTTAATGCACGCTAAATTTATCCTCCTCACCTGAAGCCTTGGTCGATTGAGAGTGTATACTTGGCAACTGGAAGCCTTCAAGACCCTTCCAGGTCTGAAAATTGGCAAAGCTTAATGCCTTAAAGCCACAAAGTCTCTCAGGTTACCAGTACCCACCTAAAGGTATTTCATAATATAGGAACTTTTTCACAGTTCCTAGAACTATCTGTGGAAGTACCCACTTCTTATGCAAGTTTGGAAACGGTTTCAGTTCTAGTAACACCATTTGCTTCTACTTCAGACAAGGGTTTAAACCAGCATAATTACCAGTGATGCAAGCGTAGACTGATTGGGCAATTGTATAAGAAAAAACACTTTCAGAAACCATGTTAACGCATTATTTATTCTCAGCATTCAAGATATATAGCATGATAAGTTGTTTTAAGTTTTAAATCTACATTCATGCTGTTCTATTCACTGCCCTAATAATCCCAGAAAATGTTTTTGTATTTCAATATACAGCTTAATAATAAATAAACCAATTCCCTGTTTACCCTAATTAAAAGCGCAATAAAAAATATTAAAGGTTACCCCATATTCTGTACCCAGCTGTAAACACTGAAACCATCGATCATTCACATAGTAAACAAGCATCACAAGTTTATTGACCACCTCTTATAAAAACAGTGCTGAGAAAGGAGAATTTAAGATGGTCAAAGTCGATATAATGCCACTCATGCACACGATCATGGGGTATATTCTCACCCCATTTCTATTGTATAGAGGCCCCCAAGGTTAAATCAATTACATTTCCTTTCAAACATGACAAGAGGGATATGACTGAGTGCAATGCTTGAGCAATAGAGGGCACATGTAGAGGGGGACCTCATTTCTTTCTACTAGTCTTGAAATAGACGAAGCGAAATCGTGCAGAATGCCAGTCGCATTACTGAGTGGCACCTCTCCTGCTTCTGTTTCTGTAGCACATTGAGCAGAACATTACTATTAGAGTAGTTTAAGCTCCACTGCAGCGAACCAGACGCTCGTTTTAGACCTACTACTGCAGCTACCGCATTATGTGGCCATGAATAAATAAAACAGCTAGTAGGCATCAGACCAGCAGGGGAAATCGCATACACACTCTAACTATCAGCCAAAAAAGGATGAAGATAGAGAGGGAGTTTTGCGTGGCTGTGTGTGTGTGTCTGTTAAAATCACTACCGGGGGAGTTAATTCTCAGAAACCCAATGGGGAATTCCTGTGTAACGCAGTCATGTTTACTTGCACTAAGCGTTTTTTTTGTTTTAATAGCAAAACCTAACGAGAGTTTGGCGGTGCCTTTAACTTAGGTATGAATAATGTGAATTTATGCATGTCGACACCCAATGCTCTAGTGAAGTAAATGTGAGAACCAATTCAGCAGTCTTGTCTCTCAACTTCGCAATATCACACTTGCATCAGACTGTAAGTTGGAGCATAGGAAAAAACTGCTTTAACTACTGAGGCTGGATAGAAAGGAACATCCTGTCATTATTTATTTACATTCAGTGGATTTTAAGCTCTTAAAAAGCACAATATTATGTATATAACGTGTGCAGTGAATTTTATGTAGCATTTCAGTATGTTACTTACATAAAGATATTTGATTACTTCTGAAAAGTTATATATATATATATATATATTATTATTATTATTATTATTTTGTGTTATTATTATTACTTCACTTCCTATAATCCCAGCAAACTTTTGCATTTAAAAGACGTTTAATTGTTGTCTAGACTGAAACTGTCCTGTGAAGGTAACTGACAACAGAATAAAGGATCCATGTGCAGTTTATTACAAGAATGGTCAGGCAGACAATCGTCAACAGGGTCAAAAACGTAGATGCAGAACAATCCAAAGTCATGGTCAAAGAACAAATGATCGGTACTGGCAGCAATGAATCAAAATGGCAAGGCAATGCTAGGGATGGCTGACGTGAAACTGACGTTTCGACACAGTGTAACGAAGCATGATTCGAACCACTCAGGTCATGTGATTAAGGTGATTCGAAACACCCAGGTCACGTGATTAAAGTGAGTCAAAACACCCAGGTCACATGATTAAGGTGATTCGAAACACCCAGGTCACGTGATTAAAGTGATTCGAAACATCCAGGTCACATGATTAGAGTAATTTGAAACACCCAGGTCATGTGATTAAAGGGATTCAAAACACTCAGGTCACATGATTAGAGTGATTCGAAACACCCAGGTCACGTGATTAAGGTGATTCGAAACACCCAGGTCATGTGATTAAAGTGATTCGAAACAACCAGGTCACGTGATTAAGGTGATTTGAAGCACTCTGGTTATGTGACTAAAACGATTCAAAGCATTGGCCATTTTAGAAGCATTTCGAGATCTGGCGAATCTGCGTTTGACTGACAGGGTCTTATGTAGCCTAGTGGACTAACTGTGCACAGAGTAACTGTGCTGCAAATGGCCCAAGTTCAAATTATGTTTCGTACAAATACTTTGAAATTATGATTTGATGTATTTTAATAATGTTACAAATCATAATTTCAAAGTATTTGTACAAAACAATTTGATCACTGTAGGTTTCAAAACGTTTAGAAGCTTTGACACATTTGCTTCGACATTTGCTTCAGTGTTTCATGAAGCCTCGCTCTGCTCACCGCTGGCAAGGCAAGGAAATGCAAAGAAAGGTAAACACGTCGTGTTCTCACTAAATTCTTATTCTCACTAAAACAGATAAACAATACTCAGCACTGATGTGTGTATGTGCTGTATAAATAGTCCTAGTAATCAGTCCTTGAGCAGCTCCCAGCTGTGTGTGTGGAGTCAAAGGAGAAATGGAACAGGTGTGTGTTTGTGGTACATGGCAGGATTTGTAGTCTATATGGTGATGGGATTGTAGTCTTCCAGCAATCTGTATAGAATAGATCGCTGGAGATTGTGACAGAAACAAAGGCTAAATTTAGGCATTTAGTAAAAATTTAGATATCTAACAATAGTTCAAAAATAGACTATTCATCAAATAGACAGGAATGAATGACTACATGAGAGGTCTGTCTATTTATTGAATAGTCTATTTTTTAATGCAATGGTTAGACGTCTATTCGATTTTTACTTACAGCCAAATTGTAGCCTTGTTTTAGCCAAGATCTCTATGTTTGGATGTCTATTAGAAACACTTTACAATAAAACAGAATTTCTTAACATCAGTATGCTATCATAATTTACTATGTTATACTATTTAACTATACTATAACAGTTAACATGAACTAAAAAACTTTTTATTCATTCATTTCCCACATTTCCTATTTTCCATTCGCCACAGCAGAATGAACCACCAAAAATTCGTCTAATGCAACAATATTTTAAAGTCACATTCAACATTCATTAATAAAATAACATTAAATATCTTTGTATTTACTGTAATCTTTTAAATCATATTTGTAATTGTTCATGCATTGTGGTGTGAACAAATATAAACATAGTTTTATAAAATTGCATGTATGCAATACATTGCTGAAATGCACCCGTTGTCTTCTTTTTCAGTTTTATACACTGCACAGAAACCTTTAGGTTCAGGCCATTAAGAGAAAAATAATGGAGGTCATTTTGTGCCAAATGTGTTTAGGCATTGCAAAGGACATTGATCTCTGATGTCCATCCCTATGTGCTTCACTTCTAGGAATCAAGACATTTAAGCCATAACCACCTTAAAAGATGAGAGTGAGTGAAAAAAGAAGGCGGCTGAAAATGAGCCTGACTATAACAAAGGAAAATTGAATCACAGGCTGCCCTGTAGCCGGACATGCAGGGGGATTCAGGGGGTTTAGGTAGAGAGCAACATCCAAATGGACTCATTTCTAAAATCTAATTTCCAGGGTCTGCCTATTATGGGTGACTGTGACATTTCATCCCTGATTGTGTTAAATCTGTTCTCTGTTCAGTGGCATGGGCCGAGGTTAACAAGCCATGCATGTGGCCCGTTGACAAGCCCTGCAAATAGAGCTGGATTCTGAAAGTTGCATTGCTTCCCTGAGGTAAAATGCTAGAGAAAGAAATTGAGCAGTGCATCTGAATGAATCACTGAATAAATCATATACATATGTAGAAGTTATTGGGGTAATTATGTAAAAATAAATTCATATTACTGTATAAGACAATGAAAGACATTTCAGCCTGTTATTGGAAACCCCAAAAACCAAAATATGACCTTTTATAATGCATAATAGGGTGTATTGAAATAGTTGTGAAAAGGTGTATTGAATAGTTTTTACCATGATTAAAATGGTTTGAAAATAATAGTCCACATAAAACACTTAAATAATGTGTGTACCTTGTAGTCCTTATGTTGTGGCAACCAAATGTGCCAAGAAGTATAGCAATTCCAGTAATGTATGTAAGATATATACTGTTAACAATTTCCTGTAGAATCTACAGTAACTTACTGGCAGCAGTTCACCTGTACTTACTTACTCCCAGGGCCATTTATATTGAAGTTAATATTAAGCAAACCATGTTGGTGTTTTAACATCTAATTTTTACGAGGTGGGTTGTTAGCTCAACCCCGCACGTGGAGAACCAGAACATACACTATGGACAATTTAACCTGCCCAATTCACCTATAGCGCATGTCTTTGGACTTGTGGGGGAAACCGGAGCACCCGGAGGAAACACACACCAACACGAGGAGAACAAGCAAACTCCAGAAATGCCCATTGACCCAACCGGGGCTCTACCCAGCGACCTTCTTGCTGCGAGGCGACAGTGCTACCCACTGCATCATTGGGCTGCCCTAGTTCACAGTAACTTACTGTAAACCAATTACAGTTATAATACTGTATGTACATTTACAGCACCATTTACCTTGCTGTATTACAGTAATTTTTCACAATGCAACTTTAAAATACAATAACATACTGCATAACTGTCCTACAATAAAATTCAGTTCATATTCTAGTTCAGTTTTCTAGTAATTTACTGTAAATCAATTGCAGCAAAAATACTGTATTTACATTTACTGCCCCATTTACCTTCTTTTGTATGTATTTGCAGTATCGAATACCTTTACTTAAAAAATACAGTAATTTTCATAACGCAACATTAAAATACAGTAACACACTGTGTAACTGTCCTACAGTAAAATTCAGTTCATATTACAGTTAAATACTGTGTCATTTACAAAAATGTCATCGGTAATAGTTTACACAATAAAAGGATAATGATTTTTTACTCAAACATTTACAAATAAATTATAAATCTAAAGAAAATGAACTGAAATTTTCAAGTGGTATTTGAATTATCTCTCTATAAAAATGTTATTCTATATTCTTTTTTTCGTAGAGCTATTCAATTTAAAAGTCATTTTAAATTAGAAATTTTAACAATACTGTACATGCACACTTCTAGGATAAATTAATTTAAGTGAAGTTACACAAACTAATTTCGAGAGGAGCACGTAACAGGATTTACTACAGCTGATCCCTATCACTAATCACTAACTAGCCAATCGGATCATTCCAAATTTAATATAAATATCCAGCCTACAACTTCATTTCTCATCTTCGTTTTGGAACCCCCCCCCCCCACCCTTCTTTCTCCCTCCTCCTCAATTCTAAGATCGGGCGACACGGTGGCTCAGTGGCTAGCACTGTTGCCCTACAGCAAGGAGGTCGTTGGTCCAAATGTTAACTGAGCCAATCGACACTCTCTGTGCGGAGTTTGCATGTTCTCCCCGTGTTTGCGTGGGTTTTCCCTGGGTACTTCGGTTTCCTTCCACACAACAAACAACATGCAACACAAGTTGAAGTCACAAGCACCTAGCACACAAAATTAGAAGTTATCAAGAACTACCTGATCTCGTATCCCTCCCAATGCTTACCGACCAGGCGGGAGCCCTGGGCTCACCTATCTCCGAGCTCAGGATTCTCTCCCGGGACAGCATGCCAAACCTGCTAAAATAGTCAACCATTATCTAAGTGTGGACTCTTGAAAACATATTTGTCATCAATAACTAACGGTATCTGAAATCATTCAATACACATACACAAAATGCGTAGTGTGTCTTTAAATTGCATAAGCCACTCAAACAGACATAAATACTCCTCTTGTTGTTACAATCATGTTTTTAAAGTTGATTTAATAGCCTCTTCAGAGTGAATAAACGTAGTGTACAGCATTTGCTCAGTCAGTGAGCTCTAAAGCTAGAACAGGGTGACAAATAAATAAACACGTTAGGTGTACAAACACTCGGGAGCTCAAGTGCTTTTCCATTCTAGGCAACAGCAAGGAGTAAACGGTTTTTGCCACCTGGGAAGAGAACACACAATTTTTCAGCTCATAAAGCTGATTACACAGCGGCAAGTACAAAGTGCCATTGAGACCTATATTGCTGTGAGGTCAGAGGTATAATCTGTCCTGCAGTGGTTCCAAACCAAGCCGAGAATCATAAAGCTAGACTGCTGCCAAAAATACTGTATATGATCATTCATTAGATCAGTGTAGATGCTGACTCCCACATCATTCTGTACAATTTCATCTCTTAATTCAAAGCCAAATGCTCAGACTTCCAAGTAACTCTCATTAGTGTTAATGTTGAACACAATAGGGCTTTTCTACGGTGGCCGAGAGCTTAACGGGCTGCGGTTTAAGAAAACACAAGCAATTACAAAAAACACCAGCAAATTGAGACAAGATCTTCATCAGTTTGACAGCACGTGCTGCATTTTCTCACAATACAAACAATTAATGAAACGCTACATTTTCTCACAACACAACAGAAATGTTTCAAGGAGACCCTAAGACGTGACTACTTTTAGGTCATGGTTATTTAGGCTAATAAATACTACAGATACGGGAATCTGGATATTAAAATAAACACACAAAAATCTCACCTTTCAAAGACCACCTACAACTTCACTGAGCAATAGTCACAGAACAGCGGCGTCCATCACGTTTTTGGGTCCCCTTTTCCATTGTGTTCCGTTCTTTTTGTGTTGTGAAAAACTGCATGCTGTCAAACAGATGAAGATCTTTTCTTAATTTCCTGGTGTTTTTTGTAATTGCACGTGTTTTTTTAAATTGCAGAACGTTAAGCTCTCTCTGCAACCGTACTTTTCACACTTCTGATTGTAAACCTCAGGTAAATAGAATCCATCTTCATTTTAACAGTTTATTCTGGATATTCGTTCATTCATAATTTTTCTTCAGTATGTTCTCTATTTTAGAGGTCGCCACAGTGAAATGAACCCAGTATTGGGAAACACTCATTCGCACACATACACTACGGCCAATTTTGTTTATTCAATTCACCTATTCCGCATGTTTTTGGACTGTGGGGGAAACCGGAACACCTGGAGGAAACCCACGCCAACACAGGGAGAACATGCAAACTCCACACAGAAATGCCAACTGGCCCAGTAGGGACTCGAACCAGCGACCTCCTTGCTGTGAGGCTACAGTGCTAACCACTAAGCCACCGTCTCTCCCCTATTCTGGATATTTGTGCAGTTATTTGTTTTTTATTATCATTTTTAAGATGTTAGATTCACTGATTTGAACTTTTTTCTTGATAGATTTTATAGACTATAAAATTAAACATTTTCTTGTCAAGTCCACATAATTATGTATTCTAATTTTTTGTATTTATTTATTGCTATAATGTTATTATATGTGGTTCCTTTTGGAGAGCTTTTAAAAAGCATGAAATATGGTTTTTGCAACCTGATTTAACAGGGAAATGTAATTATTATTTTATGTATTGGTAGAAAAGTGGCTAATTAATATATTTGTACAATTTCGCTTCTACAAAAAGAAACAGAGTAACTCAGTGGGCCAGTTGGCATGTCTGTGACAAGACATGCACTATAGGTCAATTGTATAAACTAAATTGGCTGTAGTGTGCGTGTATGTGAATGTGAGAGTGTATGGGGATTTCCTTGAACTGGGTTGTGGCTGGAAGGACATCAGTTTTGCGTAACATATGCTGGAATAGTTGGTGGTACATTCTGCTGTGGCAACCCCTGATAAATAAGGGACGAAGCAAAAGGAAAATGAATGAATTAATTTCTACAAAATCATTGTACTTAAATGTACGAATGAGATGTACAAATTCATACAAATTAACCGCTAAATGAAAACATTTCAACACTGTAAAAAATTATATGATCAATTAGTCATGACAGCATGTTTTTAATTCATAGTAACTTATTAAAGTTAATCATGTTCTAACTAATTTTATAAGGTATGCAAGCTGTTTTAAGCCAGTTTAACATAATGTAAGTTCAATGGACTCATAAGGTTAATTTGACTCAGCTTAAAAATTTAAGGCAACCAGGATTTTTTTTTTACATTGAAATTGCTGTAAGATTGTTTTGGATTTTCCTATTCACTTCCTTTGACGTCACAACAGAGTGTAAAAAAATGTAATGACAAAAAGTCGAGACCACAAATATTGCTTTAACTTAATATAATAAGTTAATTAAATTAAAAAAGAAAACAAATGTTTCTAAGTTAAATAAAGTTTAACTTATTATTTTAGTCAGATTGATTGATGCAATTTGAGATGACTAGAAAAGTTAATTTGATTCAACTAAAAAAAATTAAGGCAGCAATTATTATTTTTACAGTGCATGATTGTATCTACTAAAGGGCAAGGATGCAAAGATAAATATTTTGTTGCAGTGACATTTAATCCAGCAAGTGCAGCCCAGTTATCATCTCGGAAATTCGTGTGGTTATTTTACATTTTTAATCCAATTTTAGACAGATTCATTCATCATCATGCTAATGGGCTGTGTACGGAGGCAATGTGTTGTGAGGCACGGGTTTGCTCTACTTTTAAATCAACCAGTTTCATAAGCCCATATGTTGAATCTCAGGATCAGGATTCAGGTTTTGATACTGAAGATAACAATGAGTGCAATACGTTCTATTCACCATATAGTTAAAAGCAGAATTTTTATTTTTATTTTGTGTCGTTAGATGTTATATTTATTAAATATTTAGCTTATTTTTACCTTAGAATTAAGGCTATATTATAGCATACAATAATACATGAAGTGTAATAAAATTAGTTTATTCATTTTCTTTTCAGCTTTGTCCATTTATTAATTAGGGGCCGTCACAGCAGAATAAATAGCCAACTTATCCAGCATATGTTTTACACAGCGGATGATCTTCCAGCCACAACCCAACACTGGCAAACACCCATACACACTCTTTCACACACACTACAGCCAATTTAGTTTATTCAATTCACTGTACCGCATGTCTTTGGACTGTGAGGGAAACCGGAGAGGAAACCCAAATGAACATGGGAAGAACATGCAAACTCCACACAGAACTGACCCAGCCAGGACTCAAACCAGCAACCTTCTTGCTGTGAGGCAATCGTGCTACCCACTGGGCTACTGTGACGCCCATGAAGTTAGTTGTCATTTGTAAATCAAGTATTACTTTCTGAAACAACGTACATACTGTATGTGTGTAACATTGGAGCATAGCTGAAACCTGGAAGAGTTTAGTTCATGTTGTCAGGTTGTCAAAGAGATGCTTTGTTTACGCTCTGCTTTTTGTACTTTTTTTGGATGTGTGAAAGCAGATCAACTTCCAAAGGGTGAGGACTCAGACATGGTAAAACCAACATCATCATTACTGTTTGCATCAATGTATTAATCAGTACTGAGGAAGCTCAACACTAAAGCAATTATGACAAAAAGTCAACACAACAAGTTATGCAAAGTTGAACTTAATATTTTTACTCTGATTGATGGAAGTGGAAGGGGCTAGAAAAGTTCATTTCATTCACTCATTCATTTTCTTTTTGGCTCAGTCCCTTTATTAATCTGGGGTCGCCACAGCGGAATGAACCACCAACTTATCCAGCATATGTTTTACGCAGCGGAGGAAGCTGGAATCAGAGATGTAAAATGTGCTAAATTGTTACTCAAGTGAAAGTAGAAGTATCTGACCATACATACCAGACTAGACCAGACCTGACCAGAACATACTTGAGTAAATTTTTAATAAAGTACTGCAATACATTTTTTTCTAGAGTAGTAAAAGAGTAATAAAATAACAGCAAAAATAAAGATAGAAATAGATTCTTGTTTAGGCATTAAATCTCTTACTACAAAATTAATTAACCCAATGTTTTTTTGTCTTGATTTAAAACTCTTAGGTGTATTTAACTGTAAAACTACAGTACATGGCAAGGCTAATGCTAATATGCAACACGCTACTCAAATTTGTAAAACCTCTGATTTAAACTAAGCAAAAGCTCATTTGTAGAAATCAGAGTCAAGCTTAGCTCTTTTGGGGATAAAAAGCAAAATAGCTGATATTTTCTTGTTGAGGGTGAGAAGTACACCATTTATCTTGTATGAATAGTAGCACTAAAAGAAAATTCGCTAAGGCAGGGGTTCCCAAACTTTTTATCCCACAACCCCCCAAATAACAGCGCCAGTGTTTCGCAACCACTAATATTCTCAAAGCAGCTCACACACAACAATAGGCCCAAGTCTATTCTTTGTTTAATTTTGAAGAATGCCACTCAATTAGATCATCCTCCATGGTCAGTTGTAGCCTGTATTTAATTTTGTTAAATGCGGGTGCCGTGAAGGTGTCAGAGAGTTTACTCCAAGTGTGCCGCACAGTCATGGTCTTTTTGAGTGACGCTCCCGGCCGTTATATCGCCGCCTATGGGCTGGCTGCAGTAAAAGTCATAAAGCCTGCCACCCCTATGTTAACCAGAGACTTGAGCCCAAATAAAAAAAATTATTACACATATTACACATTATTATATTTATTATTGCAAAAAAATTTCCCGATAGATGGTTTTGGTCAATTAAGGTACTGGTTATCAAGCTAATATATGTTCAGATCTTCAGTTTTTTTAACAGTATGTTTTTAGCCAGTAATTTAATGCTATAAAAACGGGATGTGTTGCTTTGACACTTGTGATTGACAGCTTCTCTAAACAGACCGTCGGAGCTTCAGAAGGAGATTGAAGGACCAATGTTTGATTTTTGTGTTATTTTACCATGATAAAATGAGTTGTTTAGCAGTAAACTATGCTTGCTGACCTACAGGATGTGACGGACCACTGTTTATTCAGTTAAATGTGAGCTTTTGCTTGCTGATACATGCCGAACGTTATCATGTCAAGGTAAACAGGTAATCGTTATCTAGCAGTAACTCTTTTTATGGGTCTGAAATAATAATTAGAAAGAAAAACTAGCATATTTCCCCCAAGGCAAATAGCTGTCCATGGTGTGTATATTTTGGGTCCTGTTGATTGCTAATTAAAAATAAAAACCTTTCTTAAAATGTATGTGTTGTTTATATGTTATTTTTCATATTTTACAAATGTTATTAATACATCTATGAAAATAATAAATATTAACAAACCTTTATATGAGATTTTTTTTTGTGCTTATAGCTAAGTCTAGTTTAGGCTAGAGTGTAAGAAAGATCGTTTATTTCTGCAGTCCAACATATGTTTTTATTAAATTATTAAAACAGCTTACATCAAACAGTTTTTTTAGTGAATTGTATATTATTACGTGCTTTTAAATTAAAATACTTATATTTGTATTAGCGAGTCTTTGTTATAGTGCTGATATGGGCGGTCAAGTGAGAAGTTTGGGGGACGTACAAGCATTTGGTTGGAAGCTTGATTCCACGGCTCTGCCTCTGACTCCATCAGGCAGTCCTTCTGCGCACACCCAGGCTCCATTTTCAGTAGTTTTTCGCGACAATTTGTGCCCGTCATGAAGTGTTTTGCATTCAAAGCATTCAATGGGAAAAGGCGCTGTCTCATCATCCATTTTTTTCAGTCATTGGTTTACCCTGGTGCCATTAAATCAATCTGCTGCATCTATTACTATTGCTGTGTCTTTAATCTAACGTATTAAGACCCCAGAGGTCACAATCCAATGGGCAAAATGTGTGTTGTTTTATAACTAATAAATACTATTTTTAACTTCTGTAGCATATGGACAAAATATGCTCATTCTAATAGTTTCATAAAATGAATTTGATTTTTGGAAATCACCAAGCGTCCCCCCGCTCATTATCTCCCAACCCCTTGTGGCTAGTTTTGGATTGTTCACAACTTCTTTCTCCATTTTCTTTCCACTGATTGATTGTTTTACACTGTGTTCCATTTTGAAGGCCCCTAATTGTGAGGGGTCTGGATGCAGACCTGGTGCAGTGCAATCTGAGCTGCATCCAATGTTTTTTAATGGGCTCACCTAACCCCACTCCTAACCCTACCCCTCACAGTGATGTCACTCGCTCCATTTGAGTGCATTGTGTCTGACGTTGCATAGCTGAGTGATGCAATCTCAGCTTGCATCATAAAGGCTGCATCCAGATACCATTGCCTTAATCACAAGAGACTGACCAATCAGAGCAGAGCAGGTATAGCAAGGGCAGGGTTTTAAGACATGAGATTCTTGTACAAACATTTTCCGTCACTATAAGAAAAGTGGTGATGATAAGGATATGAGAAGGTTTTTGACCTTGAATGGATACTGAAGACCTTTAAAATAAAATTTCTTTCAGCAATTTACTTTAAAAAAATAATAGGGGTACTTTAATTAAAATTACAAATAATTAAAAATACCAAAATATGTATCTAAACAGGAAAAAATATATTAACATACAGTGAAATTTTACCAAAATATGTATATAAACATGGCAAAAAGTTATTCATGCAGTGACACTGATGAAAATGTTTCATCCCTTCCTCAATTATTCTTTATTAGCCACACACAGGCCAAAAGTTTATCTTAAGTTGTTTTAATTAAGCTTCTTCCAGACCTTTTCTCTCACCTGCTTATGCAAGGCTTTTTTCAGTTTTTATTCAGCAGTTCCACATGAACTGCTTTTCACAGAGGTCACACTCACTGCGTTCATGTAGAGGGCAAGATTTTTATAGTACAAAGACGAAAACCTTGGGTTGTAAGCATTTCCTTTTTTATGTGTGTAAACATATAGTATGGCTATAGCACGCATAGATTCATACACATTGACTTTGTATCGCAATACAGGACAAAAGGCAAATTCATCATGCCTGGCAGAATCATTATCCAACGCTTGTGAATATCGATTTCAAACATGGTTGAATTATCAGGACTGAACAAAGGAACAGAGATACTGGAGTTACATGCAATAATACATCTTTATACACCATTAGTATAATTAATGACCCAGAGACAAGATCAAGAAATGTTCCCCCTCTCCACCTTTTTAAGGTTTCAGTGATTTACAGATTCCACATTTTAAACATTTGCTGTATTTGAATTGGATTGTTTTATGTGTTGATGAAATGCGCTATATAATATAATACAATAATGAGACTGTGCGCCCATCCAGAAATATTGGATTTGTTTTAGGGTGAAATTCATTTTATGCCACTGCAGTTTCATTGTGTGACATGATGGATTTAATTATTGTTATATAACTTGAATGATTTCCCAGTTATTTATTTATAAGGAAAATTCAGTTATGCTTTTTTTACCTGTGACTTTCATCTGCAGAACACAAAAGAAGATATTTTGAAGAATGTCCTTTTAAAAAAATCTTAAGGTTTTTTGTAGAACTAAGGAAAGTTGTTTTTGAGTGGGTTATTCCTAATTTACTCTTCTTTCGCATTTTAATTCTGTTAATTAATTAATTAATCTTAATACTTACCCAGATAGCATACAAATGTGGGCCACTTTAGGCAGTTATGCAGCACTTGTGGTCTTCTTTCTGCTCAGACAACAGGAACGTGAGCCTGAAGTGGCCCACCTGTACAATGACAAAAGGAGGCCAAAGATTCCAATTCATATATGGGCCATTTAAGGCAAAGATTTGGCACTTATGGTAAAATTTATTCTGAATGTGAACCTAATGTGGCCCATGTGGAAAATCGTGTAAATTTGGCCCAAATGATAAAGAACAAATGTGGGCCACAGTTGGCAAAAAATGTTGCAGAGTCATTTAAGGGTAATCTGGGTCTAAACCTAAAGTGGCTTAGATGTAATATGATAAATGTGGCCCAGTTATCTAAAGACATATGTGGGCCACTTTTGGCAAATATTTGGTACAGTAAGCTCTGGCTAATGTGGCTGTGAGCCTAAAGTGGCCCAGATTTGATATGACAAATGTGGCCCAGTTATCTTAAGACTTATATCGGCCGCTTTTGATAATATTTGGCATAGTAAGCTTTGGCTAATGTGGCTGTGAGCTGTGGCTCAGATGTGATATGACAAATGTGGCCCAGTTATCTTAAGACATATGTGGGCCACTTTTGGCAAATATTTGGTACAATAAGCTCTAGCTATAGTGGTTGTGAGCCTAAAGTAGCCCAGATGTGATATGACAAATGTGGCCCAGTTATCTTAAGACATATGTGGGCCACTTTTGGCAAATATTTAGTACAGTAAGATCTCGCTAATGTGGCTGTGAGCCTAAATTAGCCCATATGTGATATGACAAATGTGGCCCAGTTATCTTAAGACATATGTGGGCCACTTTTGGCAAACATTCGGCACAGTAAGCTCTGGCTAATGTGGCTGTGAGCCTTAAGTGGCCCAGATGTGATATGACAAATGTGGCCCAGTTATCTTAAGACATATGTGGGCCACTTTTGGCAGATATTCGGCACAGTAAGCTCTGGCTAATATGGCCATGAGCCTAAAGTGGCCCAGAGGTGATATCCCAAATGTGGCCCAGTTATCTTAAAACATATGTGGGCCCCTTTTGGCCAATATTTGGCACAGTAAGTTCTGGCTAATGTAGTTGTTAGCCTAAAGTGGCCCAGAGCAATAATGGCAAATGTGGCCCAGTTATCTTAAAACTTATGTGGACCATTTTGGCAAATATTTGGCACAGTAAGCTCTGGCTATGTGGGTCGGATGTAAGTGTCTGGTGTGGGCTGTATCTGGGCCAAAATAAAAGCAAACTGTGGCCCGGAATAGGGTCAGTTCTGGTTCACTTGGTTGAATTCTGGCTGATATGTGGTATTGCTACAGCTTAATTGTGGCCCAGATCTGGCAAACAGGAGCGTACTGCCCAAGTGCCATTATTCTATGCGGTGTGTGGGCCGGATGTAAGTGTTTGGTGTGAGCCGGATTTGAGCCACATGAATTTAGCTATCTGGGATCTTACACGTAAAAATAAAGGTACTTTTTGTGTAATTTGAAAAAATCTAATCATTTTTTTTTTCCATTGCACAAAAAGTGTCTTCGATTTTTCTTTTTTACATTTTACTCAAGCTTAGAATTATAATTTTTTTAAGTACTATTCATTAAAACTTAACAAAAATGTTTCTTTTTTGGCATCACTCCAAAACCCCCTTTTAGAAGCCTTATTTTTAAGAATATACCATACATCCTCATGTCCAGAGAATAAATTACCAATTAAATCTTCATGGTTGGGTCTGTTAGTTTGTAAAATCGGTCTCTACAGCGGAAAAAACCCCAGCCAGCATGATTGTGGGTGCGCATAATTACCACATGATTTACATTAGAATAAGCCTTGTTGTACAGTATCTCATTGTGGACAAGAGATGGAAATTAAAACAGAGCTGGCGCTTTTGACCAAACCCTCCAGAGGATCCGCATTCAAACCGCAGCCTTCATTCTGCCGTCATTAGCATCCTTTCCTACAAGCCCCTATGTTAAATTCCAAGATCCCCGGTTCATGTTTTGATGCAGAAGATAACAAAGCCACAATTACCACCAAGCAAATTGCATCATTAATAAAATATGTGCAGGATCATGCTGGAAATACAGTACGCTCTGTGTAGCACTAATGGACAATAGCACTGCACCGTTGGAAAATATTTATGAAACTGTACATATCTGTGGACCTGCATCTCCGGCGGTTTCAGTGTGTTTAAGCAAAGTGTGTTCATGAAGTATTCAGTGTTGCTTAACTGCCTTTGAGAAACACAGAGATGAAAGTCCAGCGCTCTGCTCAATGCTCAACCATCCTTCCCTCTGCAACCAAGAGCACATCCCCCTCCAGGATCACTGATGTTAATCTGTCTAGAAGTCAGCTAGGGGGAACAGTGACATCTCAGCTGGAGAAGTAGCAGCAAAGCACATAAATGTAAGAACAAGACACATAGGGTTTGTAAGAAGGAGGAGCCTATTAAAGCAGCCATGCATGCATCGCTGAACTTACAAATGTGGTCACAGTCAGACTTAGATGCTGTGTAGATCCATGATTAAAATGAAAGGAACATTTCACCCCGAACAAGTATTCTGTCATCACTTACTCACTTGTGCCAAACCTCTAGGTCTGAATTTCATAAACAGTGTGAAGAGTTCAATCGAATTTTTTTTTCTAAAATGTGCATTTGTCTCAGCCATTTCAGTTATTTTACTTTATTTAGTGAAATGAACATTTCAGACGGTTGTTGTGTCTGAACATATTTATATTTGTTCATTTTGCATATGCTTTGATCTGTGACAATGAGGAATGCAAAAAACAATTCATAATAAAGAGGAAAATAAACATGAGGCGTGCCTGGTAGTACAACGTTACCAATGTTGTTTAGAAGATGGCAGACTAGAACAGAGAGAAATTAAGGAAATGTGAAAGCACACACTCTTAGAAAGATTTTTGCTGTAGTGATGCCATAGAAGAATCTTTTTGGGTTGAATCATCATAGAAGAATCTTCTTAGGTTGAATCATCATAGAAGAATCTTCTTGGGTTGAATGATCATAGAAGAATCTTCTAGGGTTGAATCATCATAGAAGAATCTTCTAGGGTTGAATGATCATAGAAGAATCTTCTAGGGTTGAATCATCATAGAAGAATCTTCTTAGGTTGAATCATCATAGAAGAATCTTCTAAGGTTGAATGATCATAGAAGAATCTTCTAGGGTTGAATCATCATAGAAGAATCTTCTTAGGTTGAATCATCATAGAAGAATCTTCTTGGGTTGAATGATCATAGAAGAATCTTCTTGGGTTGAATGATCATAGAAGAATCTTCTTGGGTTGAATGATCATAGAAGAATCTTCTAGGGTTGAATCATCATAGAAGAATCTTCTAGGGTTGAATCATCATAGAAGAATAATCTTGGGTTCTTTAAACTTGAATGAATAGTTCTTTAAATAGCCATGATTGGTTGCAATAAAGGCTCATTCTGAAAACCTAGCCCTATATACAGTTCTGGAGTTCACGAATTATGTTGCCAGAAGTACGTATGGTTGCATTTCGTCTTTAAAAAATAGTTACAAAAACGTTGCTTACCAAGATGGGTCTCACTGTATGGATGGCTTTTTCGCTGTTTGTTCAGTAGCTCGTAGGCGAACTTGAGATGCAGAGAAGAGTTGACCGCGATAATGGGGTTCGAGTCCAGAGTAAGAACGGTTCTAGAAAGCAGGTAAGACAAAAACAGAAGCCAGAAATAAACAAGTAAATAACAAGGTGAGAATGTGGTAAAATCTAAAAACGTGGTAAAAATCAGGCAAGGGCTTTTCTTTTTCTGGGTTGCTTTTCAAACCTGCAGGTTTAGGGAAGTAGGTGGGCGGGTCAATCTGTGCTTTTGAAAACACTATTGGTTGGGTTTAGGGAAGGAGGAGGGTGGGTCAGTTGATCAGTCAGTCAGTCCTTCAGTAAGTCAGTAAAAAATTTTATACACAAATGCTAATTTTTGTCTGTAAAGCCCCTGTTTTTTATTTTTTATAAAGGTTAGAAATATTATTTGGATACAATCTCTTCCTCCAGCAATGTTAAAGCTTTAAAATCAATAACACTATGTGAATCTTACAGTATTGTCTCTTTTTTATAATACCCAACTGACTGTTTTCTATTTGACCTTTTATACATCACTGTGGCCTTGCTTAAAGATAGATTTAAAGTGATGGATTGTAATTTACATTAGCCCTGGCATAATGTTTGTTTCTCTTTTTGTTTTTTGCTTTGTTCTGTTGTCTATATTTTGTTGTTATAGGATTTATACCTTTTTGGTATATTTTTGTATACTCTTGTTGAACGTTCCAAAAAAAAATGCAGTCAGGCAGTCTGTCAGTCAACAGCGGCCTCTGTTGGATTTACGCAAGAACAGCAGGCGCGAATGGCACTCGCAAGAGAAATTTAAGATCTGAATAAGTGTACACAGCGGCCTCTGGTGGATTCGTGAAAACAAAACCTGCAAAAAAACAGCTCCGGGGACGTATTTGCCGCTTTCCAGAAATGTATATAGGGGTGCGTTTTCAGAATGAGCCTGATTTATTAGTGTGAACAGTTCTGTGATCTAAAGAAGCTTTTGTGGAATGTAATTGTTTCCAGGGAACCATCGATATCAATAAAGTGAGATCGCTTTATTAAAGTGTTGATATTGATGGTGTCCATGGCAGCTTGGTTTCATAAATTGGCACTTTTCTGTTATAGACTGTTTGACAAGTGACATTCAATAATCTAGCAGTTATCTGCATTTGTTGTTGCCTGTTGATGTGGTCTGAAATTTCCTTAGATTTTGCTTTGGAGCACAACATATTATTTTTTAAAGAATAAATGTGCAACTAATGTAATAAAATATTGGGACTTGGTTTTCAAGACTCCAAACACAAGATGAAATATTAAGAATAATAAAAGAATAACAAGATAACAGCAACATTATAGTTTATGATTTGATGAAAAATGACTTGTGTACAGCGACAAATGTACAGTGCTCGAGATAAAGAAATGCAATATTATTTCTATTTTATCATTTTGGAGCTGGATGGAGCCAGCATTCATTACCTTTCATTACATTCTATTTTATTTTTTTTTTACAATTTTTTTTTTGTAATCTATCCCTTTAAGTGTCTGATAAAGTCTCCAACATGATTCATTGCATTTCAAAGTTGAACCTTTTAAGTCTTTCATAATTACCCTTCCTGCCTTTTAATCATTCCGAAAATAACAACTAAGCCTTTCTTGTCAGTGCTTTTTGAAATTCATGAGGCTTTTGATTAATATGCATGCTTTTACGTCATCCCTTTTTCATTATAAATTAGAAATTAAAGCAATTTCCCTTTATTTAACTTTTTAAATAATAGCAATTTAGCAGACAGTTTAAAATATGATACTTTCAGCTGTTAGTAAACTGTAAAATCATTTTGAGCTATAAGCTCTTTTTTTCCACAGTACCTGTGTGTTTTTATAAATCATAACCATATAATGTCATTGATTGGTTATATTGCATATACAGTACAAGCAACTAAAATGTTCTATCTTAATTAAATGGATCGTGATATAAACAATAACAAAACAGCATGTTGCATAAATTTTGCATTATTATATTTTCTTAAAAATATAAATATCAGTTGCAGATCTATAATGTCAAATAAACAAACGAGCTTTTTAGTACCTGTAAAAGTAGATAAAGTATTAAAATTTATACAAACTTTTTAATGAAGATTTCGCAGCAAATCATTTTACAATGCAATTCCTGCAATAACATGCCAGGTTTCTACTGAAGAGGTTTAGTCATACGATGTTTGCTGGGTCTGTTTGAGCGCAGGGTTATTTGTTTGAAGCAGTTGTGACCGCTCTTTTGCCTGGCGAAAGTGTGCGTGCGTCTGTGCGTGTGTGTGCGCGCGCGCTCGTGCCCCTAGACAATTACAATACAGCATCTCACGCGCTGAGCAATGGCTGGCTTCCTTGCGGTGCCATAGAAACGCGGTCCCGTGCGCGCTGCTGTGGAGAGCTCATTCTGAGGCGAGCTTGCGGAAAGACAAGAGCTGTTTTGAGGCAGGGGGTCTCAAAAACTGCAAGAAAGCGACTTTAAGTGGGAATACCAGAAGTAAGGCAAGGAAAAACGCTTAGTGGTAAGAATCCATGCATATATTTGTATTTACACTAAAGTTGAGGCTATTTTTTAAATCCAGTTTGCTATCTGTGCGTTGATAGAACCGCATTACCTACAAAGACGCAGGGTTTTTTTACTCGAGGAATATTTTTAGACTTACATCTAGATTTTTCATCTATAGTACCTTTTTTATATATTACTTTTTGTTTAATTCAAGAGTTCAAAGTTCCTGCAGCATAGGATTTTCATGCAGGTGTTCAGCTGATTTGCGTCAACACCTACTGAGGCTCCCTCGACTGCTGAGGGGATTATGGGTTGCCCTGTTTCATAATAGGCTAATTAAGAAGTAAATCTGCATAAACCATAACTTTGAGTGGGAGTGGGAGACTTTTATGCTGCTTTCTTCTAATCTAGTTTTTAGTACCACTTAATAGGCACCATCTGTGACTGTTTTGTCCCAGGGAAAAGTCTTTATGACCTCAGTACAAAGGTTGATGTCTATTATATAGTGTTGTATTGATCCCACAATAGTGTCTGAGTGCTTTTGCTTTTAGCATATTTAACATATGGCAGTGAAAAGAAGGTGTTGCTGGTGCCCTGGGGCTGTTCAGAGCTACATTTTATATCAGTTGTATATTCATTGACGCACAAGAGTCTGTGTGCGAATCCAGCCTCTTGTGAATGGGGTGCTGAAAGAAGCAGGGATGAGTATGGTGTGTAAACACAGCACATACATTATCGTCCACTCAAAACTGCAGTCAGCATCCCATCACGCTCTTGTTCTGTGTTTACGTGTATGTGTGTTTGGTACAGCAAGTGCAGTGATCTGCTTGGTTGGTGCAATGGCAGTCTGGTTCATCACGGATCCTCTCAGCAGGTCGTCTGGAGCCTCTTCCTGCATTGGCAGTTGATCACACTAGAGGTGATAGTGTTAAAGCATTGTTGTCAGCTGCATTTCCCAAAGCTGCAATGTAGGCAAATGAAAGATTGGGTTACAACAGGCTGCCGAGCATTGCTTGCCCATTAGTATAAAACTGACTCAGTGTCCCAACATTTAGGTGATAATGACGGTGCTGCCAGTGCATTAGTTGTACAAGATGAAATGGCTTGTTGTAGTGCAAGGGGGAGTGGGAAAAATATCCAAAATTCATTCATTCATTTTCTTTTCGGCTTAGTCCCTTTATTAATCTGGGGTCGCCACAGCGGAATGAACCGCCAACTGATCCAGCATATGTTTTACGCAGCGAATGCCCTTCCAGCTGCAACCCATCACTGGGAAACAACCATACACACTCATTCACACACATACACTACGAACAATTTAGCTTACCCAATTTACCTGTACCACATGTCTTTGGACTTTTTGGGGGAAACCGGAGCACCCGGAGGAAACCCACGCGAACGCGGGGAGAACATCCAAACTCCCCACAGAATATCCAAAATGTGTGTGAAAAAAGTTTCACCCTAATATATTCTGGGTTGAAAATTTAGCTAAGTTATTGACAAACCCAACCAATGGGATACATTTTAAATGTATTTAGACTTACATTTTTGAACTTATATTTTTCATCATGTTTTATCGAAATCTACCCAGCAGGTACAGTACGTCAACATAACGTCAGATTGGCGTTGTACCCCAATGTAGTAGGATGTTGCATTTTGGGTAGAAATGAAAATTGGGTTGACGTCAGAACCCAACGTCAGACTGACGTCAATGTCCAACGTCAGACAGACATTGCATTTTGGTTACTTTTCAACGCAACCTAAAAAACAACAAAATAGCAACATCTAATGATACAGCTTGACGTTGTGTGGACGTTACCAATACGACGTCTATCATATGTTGAATTTTGGTTGTCATACCTTACGAATAAATGTCCGTATTTGACGTTGGTTTAAGATGTTGTCTCAACGTTGGATTTTGGTCACTTTCCAACATCCTAAAATCAACAAAATATCAACGTCATTTTCCGTTGTTATTGGACATCAAAATAAGATTGTCCTTAGACGCTGGTGATCTAAATCTAACCTAATATTAACATCTCGTAATATTGTATGTCTGCCACGTAGGTTGAGAGTACCCAGCATGTTTAGAGTGTGCATTCAAGACACAAGGGCAACAGCCACTGTTTGATTAAATTGTTAGTAATGATATTAATATTTCAACCATTTCCCAGTGACCTACATGAGATGTAATTATGATTTCATGAGATGTCTTTTGATGTTGCTGCTTGTAAACTTGGCAAAAAGTACATTTAACCAGTTGTATTATACAGCAGCTGTGTTTCAGGTCATCTCTCTGTCTCCGAGCTATATATTTCAGGGTTTTATTACTAATAATGGATGCATAATATTGGTTGAATTTTGCTGATGGCGTTGTATTTTTATAGGACCAATGGCGCTGTGTCATCAGTACAGCGCTAATGACTGGGTCAAACTACACAGTCAACCTCAGTATGCTTTGTTAAAACCTGTTTGAGGTTTTGTTGAAAGCTGCTTGCTTCCTGTGTTCATTTCTCTTCCACAAACTGCACTGCATTTTGACGGAAACACTTAGGGACAGTTTTACCTTTAGGCTTAAAGCTGTAGTCAGTTGTACCACCATGTCACCCCATATTGTCATTCTCAATTGCTTATCTTAAATGCCTCAATTTCACCTTTCTTGGGACCCTTGTTGTTGGCTTTTAGAATTGGCTGACAGGAAGATTTAAGGTTATTTGTGTAGCCAAATACAGGCATTGGCCAGTCACTTCAGCCTATTCTGTGAATGACTGGCCGTGTCCATCAAGACCAGTAAGCTAGCTCTTCTCTCGCCTTATCTCTGGCTCACACTCCCCTTTCGTCTGCACAGCAAATGCTAATCTAGCCCAGTTTCAACCTAAAGGAAGAGGATGCCACTTTTAAGTGGCACATGATGTGATTTCTTTTGCTTATCTGGAAAAGGCACCATCCTCAATTGTATGCGATGCATGTGGCCTTTGGGGTGAAAACAATGCTTTTGAGTTTTGCATGTAATGAGCTGTATTTATAAGCGCTCTCAGTTCTCACTTCTGTGCAGAACGCACATTAGCCTGTGGGGTGCAATGAAGGCGAGGAACATGCTAATAACTTGTTAACACTGCAGTGAGATTTTCCTGCTATGCCTAATTACGAGGTGTATTTTTTAAATCCAGCACAGCTTATGACTTTGCTAAACAGTTATATTTAAAGTTTAAGTTAACTCAAGTTCAATTCTCCCTTTATATTTTATATTGTTTCTCACACAAATGCTCTACTTGTTGTATTCTGATTCATAATTTTTAGATGGTTATTTAAATGAATGCAAAATTGAATTACACTTATATTCTGTATACCTCCTCCATCTCACTGAAGTCAGAATGACATAAAATTAACCTTATTTATTTTGTTACAGCAGTTTTATTAAATAAAATTTCACATTTTCTTTTATTTTATTAATACCTAAGTGTTCATATATATTCATTTTTTTCTATTTTTTTTTTTTTAATGTCGTACAGAAAATCAACATACAGTACTTCTCTTTAGTTATGTGTGCTCAAATTCTTTAGGGATTTAGCTTACATTTATACATTAACCTTTACAAATACAAATTGAAAACATAGAGTTATGTCCATGAATTCTTTTTAAGATTTATTTTTGGTGTTTTGTGCCTTCATTGTGATGGGAAATTATCTTGACAGAGGAGAGAGAAATGGGAAAGGTCCACAAACCAGGACTCGAACTCAGGATGCCTGAAGTGCATTGGTGCTGTATAGTATGTCACTGCATTGCCCACAAGGCTAAGTGCACTAACTTTGGCCATTCATTTACTCAATTATGGAATTTTGGGGGCCTGATCGTGCTGGTGTCAAAATGCAAGTTTTGGATGTGATACTATTATCATTTCCATGTTAACTACAACAATTTGGATTTGTGAAAACAGTGATATCATGCACATGATATGTTCACCATTGGCTCATTCTGAAAACGTAACCCTATATACATTTCTGGAGATCGTGAATTATGTAGCCAGAGCTAGGTATGGTTGCATTCCATCTTATGGTTGCATTCCATCCAAAACGAATGCTACGGGGCTTTATGATGCCATTCCATTTCTCGCTTACCAGCTGACCGCTTACCTCCGTATGAACGGCTTTCCCGCTGGTACCAGTTTGTCTGGTAGCTTGACATGTGTGTCGGCAGACTTTAGATGCAGAGCAGAGTTGACTGTGAAAACAGCGTTCAAGTCCGGTGAAGAACAATTCCAGAAAGCAGGTAAAAAAAAAACTAAAAACTAAAATAAACAAGTAAATAACAGGATAATCTGAAAACATAATCTGAGCTTTTCCTTTTCTAAATTGCTTTTTAAAATATTGTTGGGTTTAGGGAAGTGGATGGGCAGGTCAATCGGTGCTTATTAAAACACTATTGGTTGGGTTTAGGGAAGGCAGGGTAGGGGGGAATTGGTCAGTCAGTAAGTCGCTAGAGCAATTTGAGATCTAAAAAAGCGTACACAGCAGCCTCTGGTGGATTCACGAAAACAAAAACCCGAAAAGAAGTACCTCTTGAGACTTATTTTTCTCTCTCCTGAAATGTATATAAAGGTACGTAATCAGAACTATGTCTTATGACTACAAGCTTGCATTCAGAATTATGAATCAGAATTGTGAGAGCTGCATTGTGAGATGTGCTATTCCATCTATGAAGGCTAAATATTACCTCATATTCTGAAGAATTTTGAGCAGTATTTTGTCATTATCAATATTGAATGTATTCTTTGAAGGAAAACAGTTTCAAAATAACTCAAAGCGTCATATTTTGCATGCTGCCAAGTGTCACAGAGTGTGTGAATGGACTGGCGCATCAGCAATTTTTCCAACAATACCTCTGCTCTGGGAGAAACCTTGCTTCGAGCGATCCTGCAGCGAAAGAAAACAAATGGCCTTCAGCTTTCAAAAAACCTGTTCCTCACTCCAGGCAAAATAACACAACTTTTCCTGATCCACTCACATAGTCTGGCCTGGGATGCACAGTATAGCTGAACGTCCCATTGCTGTTATTTTAAATGTCAAAATGGAAAAAATTTGGACTCTGCGAAAGTCTAAAGCCTCAAATATTCTTCAAATGAAATCTAATAGGGAGCCTCAAATATAAAAGTTTATGTACTGTAAATCTCATCTTACAATGTGCATAGAAAGTCAAATTTTGCATACTATGCACAAAAGTTTTGAAATTTCTTAAACAGAATGTATGCCAGAACCTGCAGAAAATGAACACAGATATTATTAACACACCTGATTGATAACCAGCTTGTTAGATAAGCTTCATGCATGAACTGTGCTTCAATTGCACAAAAAAAAACTTAATTTCACCTTGGAACATTCATTCATGTATTTGCACAACAGCATTGCCTGAAGTGTCTTCTTACTAGAGAAGCATGAAGTGTGGCAAAATATACCTACATAAATAAATACAATATAAATTCACACACATTAAATCACACACACTAAATCATACACTAAAATGACGTTTAAATGAAACGTATATGCTCCCTTCAAAATAAAATCATGGGGAAATATCCTATGGAGTCCTCTTTGCAGGACATTTATGGTTGATTTAGAACAAATGTCTGAAAAGTGAAAAGAGAAATAAATAAAAGGTGAAAAGAGAAACATACAAAAGGTGCAGCACAAGAATTAGAAAATGCTGGCCTAATAGAAAACCTTTTTTAACATGAGAATTACACAAGAAAGCCACACTTTTAATAAAAGAAATTAAAAGCTGGGCAATATAACAAACATTTCACACCACAATATAAGTCTCATCTCATATCCTGATAACGATATATGTATATCCCAATATATTCAATTAGTTAAGGAAAGGACTACTTATTTTTCGAAATTTAAAGTATATTCTCAAATATATGATTATTTCTCTCACTTTATGTAGAACTTCCGGTCAAATGTTTGATTAAGAATGTAAAAATATAAAATAAATATTAATGAAATATAACAAATGTTTTAAAAAATGAATTATTGCAGGCCCAACATAAAATATTCATTAATAAAATGCACAATTTAAACTGTACTTGTACAACTTTTTCACCATTCTGTTATTCACCATTCTGCCTGCTCATCCAAATGATGGGAAGGTATTACCATAAACAATTATTGTGACCATGAAAGCATAGACCTTCTATTTTGTAAATATGATGTATATTGTCATAATGCACAGTCCTACTTTTAGTACATATTGTGTAAACTGGTGTAGGACGAATACATACATCTGTGTGTGAAAGTAGGGGAGAAATCACCTTGCTTGCCTTAAAGCATCTGGAACATAGTATATAAGTAGGCACACACGGAATCTGCGCGTGCAGAAATCCACAGGTTTCCGCAGATATTTAGCCCATCACTGAATCTGTTTATTTGCTTGTGTAAATGTGTTTCAGTTATATTAATTCAGTTTTTTAATTAGTTTCAGTAATATAATTGACTAATATGAAAATGTTCATATTTACAATACAGTTTAAGTAATATTTTCTGTCTTTTAGTAGATATATTATATGAGAGACTTGCTTTGTTTAACAAATAAGTGGTTCTAATTGAATTCGCATTGTAAACATTAAATAAAAGTTAAAAAGGTATTATTTTTCATTTCATGTATGAAGTTTTTAGTTATGATACTGCTAAAATAATTCTGCATAAATCCACAGATTTTTTTACAAAATTCTCTGCAGAAATAGCAAAAAATATTTGCAGATTCTGTCTGGCCCTACCTATAAGCCATAGGCCTATAACATTTATGCTGATACAAAGAGCTGTGCAAGGGAAAGTGATGTGATCATACAAATTACCTGTACAGAAACCGCCTTTTCATGTATCTCCTATTGAAAATGAACTAGGGATGAGCTTTTGGCATCCTATGTGAAATTGTCTGGCTCACACTGAGCAATTTTTAATCATCCTAAATGATTGTAGCATGTCAGACTGCACGAACATGGCTCCCATGTCACACAGTAAGAGTTCAGCTGTCATAATGTCAGACTGAACAACAATAAAGTTTGACGTCATCCATCTGTGACACTTTCACTATTCAGCGTTCTGAAATGATACCTTACGGCAAACATAAACATAAATGATCTTAATAATAAAAGCAGGAAGAAAAAAAACTGTTTTGACAATTACCCGCTGTGTTTTGAGCTGATTGCGTCATCAGATCCTATTGGTTTTTGGACTGATGCTTGTCGTCGCAGCTGTTGTTGCACTGCAGGAAACTGTCTGACATCTTCTGACACTGCCAGAACTTAATCAGTGGGAAAATCTGATTGCAACGCCCATTAAGAGGCTGTTGGCGAACATGTCAAACCAAGAATCAAAGACCACAGATCTCACAAATCTTTTATGATTTCACAAATTGGAAAGACGATCAAATCATGGCTGAAATGGCACAGTGTGAGCAAGGCTTTACCTGGCCAGGCCCAATTCAAGAGAACCAAGCAATTCTCCTGGTTCTCCCGATGGCAACTCAATGCTTGCCTCTTCCTCAAATAGAGAGTATGTTTTTCCTCTGACAATTTTCATTGTTTTTCTACATAAGCATTCTCATAGAGCATTCTTTTACAGAAAAGCATCCATATTGTAGCTTGTTTTGTCACTATAAGAGTCTTTGACTTCTTGAATCCACTGTTGTGAAGCAGTTTGATCAATGTTCCTGAAGTCTAAGGGCTCAACAGAGACATAACATAAGACCAATAACTGAACTGCTGAAATGGGTTTTATGCACTAGGGGCACTCAAACTACAATAGAGAGGTAATCGGAGGTTAGCCTATGGCCATTACCGCTCAGCAATCAGAGTAATTGCTTGTCTGCAAATTGCTGCTGGAGTAGAGCATAGAAGAAGACGACTTTCCCATGTTGTCAACGTGGCCTCTGCAAGTGCGGAGGGAAATATTAATGCCACTGGTTTTTATTTAATCCACTCTGCTTTCACATTTTAAGACCTTGAACTCCGCGATTGATGCAAGCATTTGGTGTTATTTGGAGCTGTATAAAGACTACCGGCTTATCTGCAGGACGTAAGATCTTATTACTGGCATCAATTTACCCTGCAGTTTTGTTCATGTGGGGAATACTTGGTCCTGCAGTGAATGAAATAAATGATTAAAAAGAGCAAATCATGGCAACACACCGACACAACTATAAATAGTGTGATTTTAATGAAGCACTTCTGAGATGCTTTATTAAAGTGCTCTGTATCTGCATTAAGGCTGTGTTTCGAGCACTGATGACAAGCATGTTTTTCTATTCATTAAAAAGGACTATAGCCTTATGTTGCCTTTGCCGGCCCGGACCACAACTGTCACAACCGTATACCACAGGGACTTGTGAATGGCTGCAAGCTAATAGCGGGAGCACATTTAACTAGATTTCACCCTCTCTCCCCTCCAGGGCTTTGATAGGGCTCAGTAACATTTGATGGCACTTGCATTGAGTTGTAGAGGTTGCAAGGAAGTGTTGGGTCTTTATAAATCTCTTTTCGTATCGTATTTGATTTACTTGGTAAATCAATAAGGTGAATAATTGAATCGGTTTATTGTTCTGAAAAAAGAAACGTAATAGTTTCTTGGAAGGAGTTAATAATCTATTTAAAGCACAGGTTTTTTTTAAACCCCTGTACATCAGCTTTAAAATATTACACATTGGTCCCCAGAGGACAAGACATATATATAATATATAGATATATATATATATATATATACACACACACAAACATATATATATATATATATATATATATATATATATATATATATATATATATATATATATATATATATATATATATATATATGTATATATATATATATACACACAAACATATATATATATATATATATATATATATATATATATATATATATATATATATATATATATATATATATATATATATTGTATTTAAAAATAAATAATGATTTTTTTAGCCCTGATAATAAATTACAGTTTGTTTACACAATGTCATAAATAATGTTCTTAAAAGTAAAAAATAAATAAAATCTGTTTTCCTTAAATAACATTATAGGTTTCTTTAAGGCAAGTCATTTCACTCGGCAACCATCTTTAAAATGCTTCTCGTATATGCTCGGCATACCTGCCAACATTTGTCTCTGAAAATTCGGGAGACAGTGGGGAGGTGTGGGGAGTGGGGGGGTTCGGGGGTGAAGTGAGTAACTGTGGTGTGGTACTATCAGGTACTATACCAAAGATAGCGACCCAGAGGTGTTACAGACTGTACCAAAAAGCTGAGGACTTGGGGGGTGGGTGGTGGTTGGGGGCCGAGTGAAATTACAGGAGTTTTCCGGGAGAAATGGAGGGTAGCGGGAGATGGGTCTGAAATACGGGAGACTCCCGGGACAAAACGGTAGTGTTGGCAGGTATGATGTTCGAGCATTCTGTCTGAATGAGGAAACTTCAAATTTCCCAAAACTGTTTGCCAAGCTTACGATTACATTACATATTCATCAATCATCAATAAAATTAAACAACAGCCGTCTCATAAATTTGGTTTCTAAAAGTTTGAGTAACACAAAATCTGCATATTTTCAGGTTGACCGAGTTAATGCGCATGTGCACTGGAAAAGAACGAGATCACGACACCAACCTCATTCATGGCCGTGTTACATATTATCATCCTCTGATTAATGCTTCGTCTCAACATCAACATCTTGGCCTTGATGGCGAATCTCCTCCAGAAATGACAGCGACTCTTTGTTTACAAGTTTGTGGTTGAGTATTTACTGTCATGTGATGTGCATTTGACAGACGTACTCTACCTCACGTTCTTTTCATACAGATTACAAAACCAAAAAACTTTTGTTTTCAAGTGCACTTGGTTAATTTAAAAGCACAGATTTCAAGCTTTATGTGGATATATTTCTTGCTTTCTCTGTGAAGCAAGTATTTACTGAGATTCCAGTGTGTTTGTTCACCACCAAACTATCATAACACACGTCTGGTCTGAGCTTTTCCCTCGTCTATAACGATCGATGATTGGCTCCTGTATTAGTAGGCAAGGCTTCATTCGCAATATTGACCGTTACACTTTTCCCCATTCAAAACTATACGAGTGACACGTCTAATGTATTCTAAGTCTTGGACGCCAGGTTTTTTCTTCTTCTTTTTCTTTTTCACTGTTACAGTGTTGGATATTTCAATGATCAGAAGCAACATTAATTTTGATGTGGTGTCATTTATTGTGCAGTGACACATTTTTCATTATACAGCACATACGCTATAAATCAAACTCTGATACATCTGATATCACTCTTGTTTTACTTCAATTAATTTTACTTTGCCACAATTTTGAAGCCTTGTCAACAAAATGGAAGACTGTTAAAAAAATGTATGCTTTTAGCTTAAATGGCATTTAAAGAATGCGTATAGTCCTGCTGTAATCTAGAGTCCTCTTTATCCTTTTAAAAAATAATGTCATCAGTTTTTCTATTTAATCTCATGGCTGAACATAACAGTATTTGATGGCTGCTGCAATTACAGTACATCAAAAGCTGCTATGACTGAAACTAATTGGACAAACATGTTCAGCACTATTTCTATGATTGCATGAAGGTTTGAATGATAACTGAAAGGTAATACTAAGACAGATTAAAGCGAAATATAGCCATGGTTTGCAGTTTTGCAGCAGTGACAGCAACCCTATCAACAATGATGCTAAACCCTTACTTCTCAAGTGTAAGCAGAGTTAAAATAGGGGGTGGGATGTGTCTAATGGACGTGTTTCTATGGATACCAGGTTAGATTTGAAGACACTTCAAGAGAAGTCAAAAAAAAAAAAAGCCCGGGGGCTTTGGTTGCTGTCCACCACTGGTACCAAACAAGCCTTAATTAGATTTATTGGTCACAGGAAATGTTCCACTGGATTTGTTTCAGCTTCAGCCGGGAAAGCGACAGACACACATTGAACTGAATACTCATTCATGAAACAACAACAACTCTTTAATGTTATTCATGTTAAATCATTTAGTTATAAAATTAAACTGTAATATTAAAAAAATTAAACAAAATAGTTTTTTTCTTTCGAAACTATCTAAAACTCTCTGAAATGTGCAAGCTACTGTGAAAGACAAATATATTCAAAGCTGTAAATAAAACCTAGATGACTGTAGTAGACCTTACAATATAGTACTTCAGATTCGATGCTATAAAATTTCACATTTAAAGGGCTTATGGAAGATTTTTTTTCTTTTAATATGAAATATTAAACTTTTTTGCTTGTAACAACATGAAACAAGAAAAAATCTTCCTTAAAGAGCATTCCACTTTAGAGACCCTAAAGAGTCAATGTGCATAGTCAGAATTAATAGCCCTCCTGAATTAATTTCTGTTTAACGGAGAGACGATTTTTTCTACACATATCTAAACATAATAGTTTTAATAAATCATTTCTAATAGCTGATTTATTTTATCTTTGTCATAATGACAGCACATAATATTTGACTAGATATTTTTTCAAGACACTTCTATACAGCTTAAAGTGACATTTAAAGGCTTAACTAGGTTAATTGGGTTAACTTGGCAGGTTAGGGTAATTAGACAAGTTATTGTATAATGATGGTTAGTTCTGTAGACTATTAAAAAAATATATAGCTTTAAAGGGGCTAAAAATGTTGACCCTAAAATGTTTTTTTTTAATTAAAAACTGCTTTTATTCTAGCCGGGATAAAACAAATAAGACTTTCTCCAGAAGAAAAAAATATTATCAGACATACTGTGAAAATTTCCTTGCTCTATTAAACATCATTTGGGAAATATTTAAAAAAGAAAAACAAATTCAAAGGGGGTTTAATAATTCGGATTTCAACTGTAAGTAATAGGAACTAGATTTTATTATTGAGCTATCTAGAGTCGTTTTTAGTTAGCAAAATATTTTTCCATGTCTGAAAAGCACCAGACCGAAAGTAACGTTGGCAGAGTGCTCAATATAAAAAGGATTAAAAAAAGGATCACAATGAGCATTTGGATGCTGAGGAAATAATTAAGGTTTGGTTGTGAAGGCATTTATACTGATATTTTGTGAATATTTTTTCTTGAATATTTGGCTGGGAAAGTGAAAAAAATGATGTTTTAATGCTGTTGTCTATAAGAGCACATACTAAAATTCAAATAAAATGTTTGATAATGTTAAAAGAGCTATTCTTTACTGAAATGTTGGTGTGTAATGCAAATGAAAAGGGATTCATTTAAACAATTGTCTTACATAGTTAGAATTTATATAGTAGTCCTAAATACAATATCAGAACTTTTCACCTCTTCTGTCGACATGAGCAATCGATGAATTGCAAAGCTTGTGCAAACATCTGTTAATGTTCTTTTTCGATTGATATTAGATTATTGCATTGAAATACCAACCAACATAATAATACTACAATAACACAATAGCTCTTATGAATGAAAATTCCTGTACTTTATTAAATGATGTAGTTCAATGTGAACCAATAGCATTTGTGTTTTGGATTAGGTGAAACTCTAGTTCAGAGTGTGACCGGAACTAGAAAATCTAGTTCATGAGGGTAAAATGGAAAGGGTGAAATGTTGAAATTAACAATTGTTTTATGCATCTCTGAACAAGACTGAGGCTGAGACTAGCAGTTAATGTTCAGTTGTAATGGGATTTAGAACAGTTTCAATTACATTTGGTAGCCATTATAGTAAAGAGTGAATCTATTGCTCAGGCTTAGGATTGGTACATTTATGCCGTGTTTATTCTGCTTTACTCAAGAAGTGCTTAATTCTCAGAATTTTTCATGCTTTTACAGTATGTGCTACAATGTAGTTCATTAGCTAGCCAGTGTAATAGTGAACACATTACACTTAATTAAAATTTTTTAAAAAGGATCTTGTCAGGGAACCATATAAAATCACTTTGAGACAGCTTAATTTGGTTAAATTTTATTTGTGTGACTTGAGTCATGTGGAACTAATGGCAATAATGAAACTATTTAAGTTCAACACATTTTCTCTGTGAACTTACGAAGCTCAAAAACATTTCCATTCTAATCCTCCCTTATAGTTAGAGTCATGTTATAAAGCTAGGACACCCTATTGAATTTCATAGTTTTCCAAGTCAGAACATAATAAATAACTAAATGGCCCTTGGTAGGTCTTAAAATTTGGTAGATAAAGTCTCAGATGAATAACATTACATGACCTCTCACACCGTGCTATTATTTATGTAACAAAAATAAAGCCAAGATAGAAAAGCCATGGGTGACAAGCTTAACACACTTTATAATTCAGATGCCTGTAGATCCATTTTAGCAGAACTTACTTAAATGGCGCCTATTACGCCTCTTTTAACAAGATGTAAAATAAGTCTCTGATGTCCTTAGAGTGTGTATGTGAAGTTTCAGCCGAAAATTAATACACAAATATTTATTATAACTCAATGAAACTGCACCTTTTGGGCTTTGATCCAAATTTTGCAATTTTAATGACTATCACTTTAAATTCAAATAAGATTGTGCAAGGAGGCGGAGCTATAAAGACCTATGTGTCAGCATAGTGGCATATTCAAAACAGAACTAATGTTATCTCTGTGAATATCTGAAAATGTCAAAAGAAATGTCTATAAAGACTGCAGTGTGTATTTGTGCCTTCTAAAACTCCACATTTATATGTCTCTTAGTTGCTGACATTATCTTTGGCAGGTACAGGATGAAAACTCTAATGGTGGACAGCTGCTTCTCACTCCAGGCTGTTTATACTATTGAGGGAGAGAGCCTCATTACTGACTTAACAATCTATTAATCTACTAGTTTCCCCTTTACCATGACATGTACACTGTAAACCCTAATAAGTTGAGACTACTCAAATGATTTAAGGAAAGTAATTCCCTTAGTTCGTTTAAGCTATGGGAAATAGACAACTCAATTAAATAAGTTGACTAAATGTGGTCTCTTCATTGAATTAACTTAAATGTTTAATTACAGATAACTTAATATTTAAGTACAGATAACTTAAAATGGCTAATAGACTAAACTTCCAAAATTTTCAGCATTTATATTATTTACTTACTCCCAGGGCTGTTTATATCGAAGTTGATATTTAACCACATCATGTGTATGTTTTTTAACATCTAATTTTTACGATGTGGGTCGTTAGCCCATTGCTCAACCCTCAACAAACAATGTCCCAGCTAGGACTCAAACCAGCGACCTTCTTGCTGTGAGGCGACAGCACTACCCACTGCACCACCATGTTGCCCCTGCGTGTATATTAATTAATAAAAATGTATATAAGCATTTAAATTTCTACTTAATAATTTAACTTTGGGCGACATGGTGGCGCAGTATGTAGCACGCTCGCCTCACAGCAAGAAGGTCGCTGGTTCGAGCCTCTTCTGGGTCAGTTGGCATTTCTGTGTGGAGTTTGCATGTTCTCCCCGTGTTCGTGTGGGTTTCCCAAGCTTAATTGGGTAAGCTAAAAAATTACCATTGTGTATGAGTGTGTGTGAATGAGTGTGTATGGATATTCCCCAGTGATGGGTTGCGGCTGGAAGGGCATTCGCTGCGTAAAAACATATGCTGGATAAGTTGGCGGTTCGTTCCGCTGTGGTGACCCCGGATTAATAAAAGGACTAAGCTGAAAAGAAAATGAATGAATGAATAATTTAACTTTTCTCTTTCATCAGATGGGTTCAGGTATAGTGCCGCTGTCCTTATGTGCTTCAGCATAATTGAGAATCACAAGCAAAATAACTACCGTGTGTCATATAACATATATCGACCTATCAGCGCAGTTGTCAAGGCAGAATTTCAAGCATGACCAGTCATTTTAAACAGAGACATGGTGAATCGTTTAAAGAAATTAAAATATTATTTACATTTTTTTTTGCCTAATGAGAAAGTTATACACACCTCTTTAAGTTTTGATACCAAAACTTGGTATTTTAGATAATGTCAAGTTATATTAACTTAATATCTTAATATTAGTAATGACAAAAGCGGGGTTTACAGTGTACATAGGGAGAATGCCGATCAAAGTGTTCCTGCAGATCGTTTTTATGAAGTGTGATTTATTAAAAATAGAATGAATTCTTTTTTAATGTTAGAGGCTGGCTATACTCACAGACTGTTTCCACACATCTCCTCAAACAACTCATAAAAAATATTTTTACACAATAGGTCCCCTTTAAAGTCGTCATTTTCTGTATGAACTAGTCAGTCTCTCAAATAATTTTGGAAGAGTTTTGAAGTTTTTTAGATAGCATTTCAGTCAGTCAGGATTTCAGTGAGGAGCTCTGAACTTTTATTGGACTACTGCAACACATTTTATAAATCAAATAGAAGCTTTTAATTGCAAAGTAGTCATTTGTCTTTTGTTTATGCTCAAAAAGATCATTCACATCACTATAAAGTCTCTGGGGCCTTTGGAAGATATCAGTTTGTTCTTGTTAATGCTCTCCAGCTTGTGTGAGGTGAAGCTGTAACAGCATAAATAGTGTAATGATTGTTTAACCTTGCATCGCACCCATTAATATTTCATTTGCGGCAGAAAGAATCCAACTGTTGAGAGATTAATATATCTCTATCTGAGTGTATGTGATCTAATGAAAGTTCAAATGAGGCCATATGTGGGTCTGTTCACACCAAAATGAAGATTTACACACCCTTGTCTTTCCAAACGTGTAAGTTATGTGCATGTTTATAACACATATGAAGATATTCTTAATAAAATATGAGCGATAACTGTCCCTCCAAAACGTACTGCAAGTAATAAGATTGAGAAAATAAATCCATATGCATTGAACGCTGGTTTAATCTTCTGTCTTCTGAAGAGACATAAGTGCTTTAGATGATGAACAGATGTATTTTGGGCTTTTATTCACATATAAACATTGATCAGGGAACGTACGGTTGAGCTTCTGTTTATGCTCACTAATCAATGTTTATTTGCGAATTAAACTGTTCAATTAATATGGATTTTTTTGAAAAGGGTTTATGAAGGGTCAGACTTACAATGGAGGGACACAGGATAAACTAATTATTATAGGTTTACAAATAGATGAGCATGAGTAAATGACTTTGGCTTGAAGTAACCTTTTAATATTGTTATTATTTTGTTAAAGTTTAAAGCCTATTTTTAGAATTCTTCTTGAAAGAGAAAGTGCATGTAAGAGTAAAAACTGGGTGGTTAACTAAATTCTTGACTGACATGGAGACATTATAAGTAGCACAAAAACATTTGAAACATTACAGTATTAGTGATATTGTTGCATTGTTATTAATGTAATGTACGTTATTAATTACTCATCTTCATATCGTTTTAATCCCCAGAGACAGTTTTCAGAACACAAAGATTTGAATTTGAATTTACTACTCGACCATTAGAAAAGTACGTTCTATATAGTATGAATGGAACTTGGATGTACTACATCCATCATTTTGTCATTATCACATGACCTACCCGCATCAGTTGCGTAGATTCACTCCCATTCATGAGTTCTCTCACATGGCATCATGGATACGCACTTCAGAATTTTGACGGAAGTAGTACATCATCCAGGTATTTTTCACATACTGTTTTTCGAATTCCAGGAATTCGGACCTACTACTCTGCAAGCATACTGTATTTAGTGTACTATATAGTAAGGAAGCGTGCGATTTCGAACGCAGCAAAAGTAAGATATTATTGGTGAAATCTTAGAGCTCTCTCATCCTCCATAGACAGCAATGTTCAAGATTTTTTTAAAGTCTAAAAAATGGCAAAAACATTCTTGAAACAGTCCACATGCCTTCAGTAGCACATTATTCAACAGTTTCCTCTCCTCAGAGTCAGTATAGGGTGCACATTCATGATAGCATTGTGCACTGATGTACACCCACGTACGACTTCCTCTGTTTGAAACACGGCAGTGGCACATAATCGAGGTAATAAATCAAAGGCGCAACCGAGAAACTTTTAATGAAGTCATTCGTTTTGTGTGAGCATCTAAGTGTTCATGTAGTTGATGATATTCAAATTAAACCCTATATAAGGCATATGTTCTGTTTTGAAGATGTTTTTTGGCAGTTTTCTGAAATTTGAATGAGTCTGGGAACCAATATGTCTATATAGAATGAGGGAGCTCTTCGATTTCACCTAAAATATTTTAATTTTATTCCAAAGACAAACAAAAGTCTCAAGGGATTGGAACAACATAAGGATGAGTAATGTTAGATTGTACTGTATTTGGCTTAACCGTTCTTGGGTGGCTTGCCAATGTATTAGATTAGACTATTATTAGACTCTAATTCATAAAATAAGTAAGCTGACCAAAGTTCTTACGGGAAGAATACTTTATTGAAGACAATGACTAGTGCAGTTCCTTAGCAGAGATGTTAACTCATCGGTCTTCAAGGAACTTAACCCAAAGTACTGTCTGCGAGACACTACTTTATAACAAAGGATATGACCTCCGGAGATTACCCAACTGGTTTGGTTGGGTCAGGAACTCTTGAGTTTCTGTAGGCCATTAGGTTCACACCTTTTCAGATGCAGATACTTGTTTGCATATAAAACAATGCATACAACCTATCAATGAGTAATTAATAAAATACAACTTTTAATGGGGGAACTAACAAGTACTTATAAATACTACTAAGTATTTATTTACTACTAAGTATTTAAGTACTGATAAATATTACTTTTGGTCCAGTTGTTTCTTTTTCTTAGACAAGACCTCGACTTGAGCAAGCAACTGCAAAATCGATTGTCTACTGTTAATTGTCTGTAGAGTGTACAGAAATCAGGGATAACACATCTGCAATTAAGTGGTAAATGAATAAATCCGAATCTTCATCGAGGATGTGTGTTGTACCTTTATAATTTCCCCCCACAAAGCCTCCTGAGTGCTCGGTTTTCCACACTTATTGGCACATTAATTATTTTGTCGAGTTGTTTATGTTCCCACATTCCCCAGTTGGAGATGCGAACGACTGTTAGAGTGTGATTGAAATGAGAATGTACATCGATGCAGCACCTGTTTGTTTTCTTGGTTGGCAGCCAAGTGCTCCAGCCCTGAGAGCCGAGCACTCCAACGCATTTGTAATAATCATAAAAAAATAGATCAACATTTTTATTCATTCACTTTGATATTTAATTGTTTCCGTCGAGCTGAAGTTTGACCAATGACCCGCTCTTCTTGTATGAAGAAGTCTGTAATTACATTTAGCTCATTTGCAATTCCATCTGGAAGCTGTGTGCACTTAATACTGCCTACTCAGTGGTGTCGAGAAGTTTAGGCGGTCTGACGATTTGCTCATTACCCTGTGATATTCGCACTAGAGATGGCTTTAAGAGACCTATTTCAAAGGGATAAGAACCAATTGCTGTCTCTAGAAAGAGGGAAAGAGCCACACCAGACCGGGCATCACACTGAATGATCATTTCCAAAACTATGTTGTAGGTTGTGTTCTCAGCATGTGATGATTAATATTTATGCGAGTGCTCTGTGGTGCTTGACCAAGATGTCTGCAGCATTCATGGCATGATTTGTTTTAATTAACTTCACCACAGGCAAACGGAAGAGACAGGAAACTGGAAAAATGCTACTTTAGTAAACTGATGACACTGGCCTCAGGTTTTGCTGAGGCTAAACCACTGAGCTTTCTTTCATATATAAGCAGCTCTTTTTTCTTCACGTTTATAAAGAGCTGCTTGCTGTTGCTGATTTATATGGCAGGACTCAACAATAGGGATGGCCCACTGGCCCAGGATTAGGGTGAATGAGCTCTGAGCGAGTTGACACGCAGTTACTTATCCTATCAGGCTTGTGCTGCCTTGAATCTGAAATTGATATGCATTTCTACTTTAAGCCCTTGATAACTTAAACATCTGGTTTTGTGTGATTTATTCTTCATTGTAGCAAATTCTGCTGACTTCCCACTAAGAAAGGGCTATGTAACACAATGGTTCTCAATCAAAGAGCCTGACAGAGGGCTTCAGCAAATATCAATGGGGCACAAGTTGACTTAAAATGATTTAAAAATGCATAAATAACACATTAATAGTATTGGTGAAGTTTCACAAACTAATTTCGAGAAAAGCATGTGATATGATTGATCGCAGCTGGTCTCCCATACGTAATCATTAGTAAGCCAATCGAATTAATCCAAACTCACTATAAATAGCCCGTCTAGTATTACTCCCCTAACTATGTTATTTGAAGAATCCCCCCATCCACCCCATGTCCTCCTTTTCCTCATTTACCAGGGAACACTCTCGAGAACTACCTGATGTGTACCCCCTTAAATGCTCATTGACCAGGCGAGAGCCCTGGGCTCAATTATCTCCGAGCTCTGGGTTCTCTCCCGGGACAGCATGCCAAACCTGCTAATATTATCAAGCAATATCTAAGTGTGAACTCTTGAAATACTATTAATACAGTCAAAATAAAAAAATCTAATTTAACCAATTACTAAAAGTGTCAAGAAGTTAAAAGAACATGATAATCTTGAAACATTCCTGGAATCATACAATGAATTGTGGTTATTTTCAATCATTTTAGTGAATTTGCAAAAATTACATGTAATAGGCTGACTCCAAAATCGCCTACTGCTCAGTAGGTACTGCATTTGAATTTGAATATACTACTTGACCGTTAGAAAAATATGTTCCATACATTATGAATGTGAGTAGTATGAATGGAAGTCAGTCATACTACATCCGCCATTTTGTCATGAATACGTGACCTACCCGCGTCAGTTGCATCACTTCACTCCCATTCATAAATTCTTTCGCAAAGCATTATGGGATAGCATAGCATTCATCAGATGCACACTTCAGAATATTGCTGTAAGTAGTAGGTCATCCGGGTACTTCTCGCATACTGTGTTTAGAATTCTAGAAATTCGGACATAGTACTTGGCTTGCATACTGTTTTTAGCGTACTATATAGTATGGAAGTATGTGATTTCAGACGCAGCCATGAGCTGCCTTTCCACTGCAGGACAAACGTCAAGCAACGGACCGGAAGTCGTTCTTTCCAATGGAAAGGAGTTCCGATCATCTCTGTATGCGGAAAATTCATATCCGATTTCAGCTGCGGATACGTTAAAATCCTGTGACTAGACCGTATGCAACCGGCCGACCGGATGTGATGTATTCCAGTGTTGTCCAGTAATTTTTTTTATATTTTTTTAATCAGAAATAAGTCTATATAAAAAAAAACATTTATATTCATAAATGAATGATAAAAAATATATTTTTTTTATGTTGTCTCCACATTCCCTCCAAAAATTTTTGCGGTCTATAAGTTTCTAGTATTCAGTCATTCATTCATTCATTCAACCATAGTGAACACACGGAGAATAAAGGCTCTTGCTTTTGCACTCCTTTATTTCAGACACCGCGAGAATCAGCTTTTCTCCCATGGTGCACGACAAAACTGAAAATTCTGTGCAACTGCCACAAGGGGGTGTATTCCGACAGTCATGTCCGAGTGTCGTGTGCAGTGGAAAGGCAGCTATAGTCTTTGAAAAGCTACTACAATTTAATTTGATCAACAGATCATTTCGATTTATAGATTAATCAATTTTAGTTAGTTTTCATGGAAACTCGATGGAAACTGATGGAAACTCGTCTACAAGTCCATTAGTTATGTGTGTTTTTCTTTTCACAATGTCCACCTCTGTTCATGTTGTATCTTCTGTCCAGACATTTCCTTCAGTCTCCTGCTGCTTGTATTTGGGGTGTGCGGTTTGGCCCTGCTGGGTGTCATCAGCGTCGCCACCTGGAAGCTGTGCTGGGTGCCCTGGCGCAGCAAAGTGCTTTCCTCTAGCGCCACCGCCCTTGCTCCCACCCGGCCAGAGAGAGAACAACCCAGAGAAGAAGGTCACGGTGACTACTACCCAGCCCTCAGAGACATTATGGCAGCAGACAAGCTGAAGGATCCTGGGAACTTTCTGGAGGCGGCAGTGAAGATTAGTCATACGTCGCCAGATATCCCCGCAGACGTGCAGCTGTCCATGAAGGATCATCTGCTGAGACGGACGCGTATCTCACGGCAAACAACCGAGCCGGCCTCCTCCAACAGGTCAGTGTTCTGGAAGAATGAAGAAATGCGTGTCTGAAGACCTTCTTATAGGTCACTGCAGTTTACTGTATATACAAAGCCATTATGAGGTTAGTTCCAGTCATTCCTAATCATGTTAATACTTCGGAAATCTTGTAAATGTCAGACACAATTAGACCTGAAGTTGGTCTCTGGGATTTATTGACTCGAAAGAAGGTCAGACAGTGGAAAAAACACAATAAACTCTCAGAAATAAAGGTACAAAGGCTGTTACTGGGGGGTATGTTTTCATAAGGTACACGTTTGTTCTTTTTAGGTACTAATTTAGGCACTGTACATTCTTAAAAATAAAGTTGCCGGGAAGAACCTAAAATGGGGTTTTTATAGTGATGCCACAGAAGAACCTTTGATGGTTTCATAAAGGATCTTTTAGAAAAATTATTCTTCAAATAACTTATTTATCATAGCCTAAAACACTATGAAGAGTCTTTTGTCCTTTGTTGTTTGTTTGATGAAAAGGTGCCAAGGATGTTAAAATGATCTTCAGGGAACCATGGTTTACAGTGTGCTCAGCCTGCTGGTTTATCCATTCACACACATTTTTTCATCACATGATCTCTTAAAACAAAATCACATGACCTTTTTTAATGCGCATACTGAAATTTGTATGGTAAAATCGTTTCCATCGCAGTCTATGCACATCTTTTCTTATAGAATAAAAAGTTTATCCTACGCAGTTATGCGCATATGTTTTTTATGCGCATTTTCAAAATGTATGTGCATCTTGGCGTTTCTGTCAACCGTTTTTTATGCGCATATCCAAAATGCGAGTAAAAATAGGTGGATGGAAATGTAGCTACTGTCTCCTCTCCACCAATCAGCTGTTGTGTACTGTGCGGTCTGGTGCAATAAGGTCAACGCATTAATCAGGTGGATGCTGTACTCTGGTGGTGGTTGTGAAGATTCTCCCCAAAAATGTGTAAAGCGCTGTAAGGAATTGTTGTTATTATTATTATTATTATTATTATTATTATTATTATTATTATTATTATTATTATATATCACACTCTACAAGGCTGTTTCTGTCCTTATACAATTCTGTTGACGTTTTGGTATGACGCTCCTTCCACAGACATAAGCAATAAACTCGGTTAGTCAACTGACCCAGTGTGTTCTGATAGCTAATCATGTAGTGTACATTTTCAGTTAAAGTCATGCCAGAGTTTATGTAAATTGCAGGGTTTGCAATGTCACTAACCCAGAAAGAAGCTTGTCCTAGACCCTACCAGATGTGTGTCAATGGCCTTAATAAGCGAATTTTGTATAACAAAATGCCTTTCTTTACATTGTAACTTTGCAGATGTTGTTTTCTCAAACAGCAAATCACACAAACTATAGTAAAAAAAATGAAACAAACACAACTTTAAGATTGTAGGTACTACTATGTACATTTACTACAGTATATTTAGGAACAAACATGTACCTTTTGAAAATGTATTACCCTATTGACAGCTTATGTACCTTTTTTCTGACAGTATATTTTGCGAGAATATAGTGGGAAACTAATAGCACATCCCGAAATATCATCATCAATTTGCATTCGAACATGGTTCATAATTCATATGTAGATTAGCACCTGTTGTGCCTTTTGTGAAAGAACCATAACAGAATGATTCACCCACCAAATTTTGTCTGAATGTTGCCAGGCATAGTTCCTTCAAGAAGCACCTTCCCAGGCAGATGCACCATGTCACCAGTCTGGACCGCGGAAGTGAATTTTTAGACGTGGAGGACCATCCCACTTGCACCGCTGCCTCTCTTGGACGCATCCAACCGGAACTCTATAAACAGAGTACAGTGGAAGCAGAGGAGTTGTCTAAAAATGACACTGACAAATCATGCGGCAAGATCAACTTCTCCCTAAAGTACGATTATGAGGGAGAGCTTCTCCTCGTCACTATCCTCAAGGCATTCGATCTACCTGCGAAGGATTTGTGCGGGAGTTCCGATCCATACGTCAAGATCTACCTGCTGCCTGACCGCAAGCGTAAATTCCAAACCCGTGTTCACCGCAAGACGCTCAACCCCACGTTTGATGAAACCTTTCAGTTTCCAGTCCCATATGAGGAGCTGGGGTCCAGGAAACTCCACTTGAGCGTTTTTGACTTTGACCGCTTCTCACGGCACGACATGATTGGTGAGGTGATCCTGGAAAACCTTTTTGAAGTTTCAGACCTCTCGCGAGAGACGTCCATCTGGAAGGACATCCAGTACGCCACTAGCGTAAGACAATTCATCCTCTTTACTAATTTAGCAAGCCCAGACCCCAATGGTGATTTATCACATTAGCGTGGCTTAATGTGACCCTAATGATTTGCTTTTCTAATATAGGAATCCACTTCTATTGAATATTTTACTGAAAACACAAACAGTGATTAATTAGATGATTCATAGACTATGTGTCCTATAGGGTGTGATATGGTAATTTGTCAAAACTATAATTACCAAACATGATAAATTGTGCAATATACATACAGTAAGTACACAAAACATTGAGCGCAATAAATAAAGATTATTGCTTTAGTCTGCAGTAAGTCAGTTCTCATAAAGTGAAGAAAATCAAATCTTATCAGAAGTATCATTTTCAACTTAACTTAATTTATTTTAGCTTCATTTATTTTAACTTAACTTTGCTCAAAGATAACTTCATTTATTCATTTATTTTCTTTTTGACTTAGTCCCTTTATTAATCTGGGGTTGCCACAGCGGAATGAACTTCCTACTTATCCAGTATATGTTATACGCAGCGGATGCCCTTCCAGCTGCAACCCATCACTGGGAAGCATCCATACACACTCATTCACACTCATACACTACGGACAATTTTAGCTTTCCCAATTCACCTGTACCACATGTCTTTAGACTTGTGGGGAAAACCGGAGCACCCGGAGGAAACCAACACGGGGAGAACATGCAAACTCCATACTGAAAAGCCAACTGACCCAGTCGAGGCTTAAAGCTGCGACCTTCTTGCTGTGAGGCGACAGAGCTACCCACTGGGCCACCGCGTCGCCTCAGTTATCTTTCGATATAATTTTGTCTCTGAACAGATGCATTAATTGCCAACTGTTTTTATGAATTGTAAGTCAGAAAATGTTTTGTGCACATATTTAGTAGCAGATTTAAATCCTATTCACACTGTAATAATCCACAAAAACAATACCAGCACGGAATAACAATAATGTTAATCTTTTTCTGAATACTTTTCCTATCTGATCAATGATAACAACATTGACAGAAAATCAAAATCCGTCCTGCTTTAAAGAGCTCAAGCATTCAAATATATCCAGTGCTGAGCATAAGCACGAGTACACTCCATTCTGAAAATGAATATTTTTTAATCTATTTCTAAGTAATAAAGGTAATATATTTTGGTGCATTTAAACAAAACAGATTTATTAAACAGATATATTATTAAAATAATATTATACTCACCAAGCATATTTAGAAACAGAAAAAAATGCATTTAAACTTAAGTAAAATATTGAAAAAAATTACAAACTATACTAATGTTTAAATAATTGGTTGCACTATACAATAAGGTTTTATTAGTTAATATTGGTTAATGTATTTATTAATTTGAACTAGGTATGAACAGTACTAGTGCAGCATTTATTATTCATAGTTCAACATTTACTAAAGCCTTATCAAATAATGCATGTTAGCATTAGTTAATGCACTGTGGGTTAACTTGAACTAACAATAAACAACTGTATTTTCATTAACTAATGTTAACTAACATGAACAAATACTGTAATAAATGTATTGTGCGTTGCTTGTTCATGTTATTAAATGTGATTAACTAACATTAACTAATACAACCTTATTGTAAAGCGTTAGCATATATATTTTGTTTCTCTTATTAATTCCACTCCATAGATTTTATTAAAAAAAATTCCTAACATATACATTTGGTTGTAAACATTTTTACATGGTGATTTTAAGTTTTTGGTTAAATAAGCTCCAGATCTGGCTTCAGTACTGACCAACCTATTGTATAAGCACAAATATAATATTGCAAAGCATCCTATAGAAAATATGAATAGCCAGCACTCACTTTTGGAATTTACTCCTTTACCAATTGTTTGAATTTAAACCTACCTAACATTAAATAGTAACAGTTCTTGACCCCAGTAAGCTACGAACACAAATTAGTGTCGTTGGAAAGAGACACTTTGGGCTTTACTGTAGTATAAGGGGAAGTTTCATGCTCAAAAAGATAAAGTTATACATTATGAAGTCATGAGAAAAAAATGTATTGTGTTCAATATTTGTTTTTCCATATACAAACAACGAAAAACATTAATGTAATGTCCTAGAAAAAATATATACCTTGAAATCTAAGTGTTTCATGAGTTTACATTTCAAATTTGATGAAGATAGCATGCAAAATGTTTTCCGAGGCTATATCGGTGTCCTTCTTTCCCTCACCGTCAGAGGCATTTTCTCAAAAATGACCTTCCCAAACTAAAACAGTAACAGTTGCTGAATAATTTCAGTCTTCATTCACAGTTCATGTATCTTTGGAAAGAAGACACTTCGGGCTCTGTTATCCATCATATAGAGTTTATAATGCTCAAAATGAAAAAGAATTATAGATGCTTAAGTAATGTAGAAAAATTGCACAGCTCTAAACATTTTATAATTTCATAAACAAATATATGAAATTAGTCCTGGAGCACAGAAAAGAAAAGTAATATAGGTCAGAAGCCACACATGTCCTGAGTGTATGCAATATCATGCAAAATGAAATGTCTTGTGATTTTCTCCCTCTGCTTGTTTTTTGGAGAAGCAGTCTGATGATCACACATATACTGAAGGTTTCTAACAACTATTTTAGTTTTTTCACATACCACACATTTTTTAATTGTAAAAGATAGATTTGTGAAGGGTGTACTCATATATGCCGAGCACTGTATATCTTTTTTATATTGGTTTACATTTAAAAATGACAGTGTCAGAGCTAAATGAACCAGCACCAAATGTATTGTTCATCTTTGCCCCAAACCACACAAACCAAGAGAATTGATCTACAAGTCTGAACACAACCTTAATCTTTGTTATGTAATAAAGTAAAAAGATTCTCATTCCACAATAAGGACAAACTATTTATCATTACCTGTGGTTTCAATGCAACGTATTCATCATAGTAATGTGTTGCATTAATAACAGTTCTTATGGGATAATTTTGGTGCATCAGGACTTAAAGAGTTCCTCTTAGTATTTTCTCTTGTTGTGAGTTTTTGAATGTAGTGTTTTTGAGCTCTAAGTTCGTATCTCTTCTTCTCAGTAGACAATTTCTGGCAGTATAAACAGTCGCCTTGGGTTTTTGAGGGCAAAACTCTCAGACTCGCACTCCACTTCTGTATCGCTCACACGCAGCTGAATTGACAGCCTTGTGCAGCATGCTTTCAGTTCCACCCAAACACTCTCAATGAAATTTAACTTTTCCAAGCAGCTTTTCTAGGCTTGTCTGGTCTAGCCAAGGGCACCATTTGAGTCAGGACTGCCACTGCTTCTTGTTACATTTGAGTGAAGATACTCCAGCTATTCACTGCCCAAGCAAATCATAAGTAAAATGTCTGGGCATAGAAAAGATTGTAGACTGGCAAATGGCGCAATGATAAAAGCAACAGGACTGCACTGATAACTTGTAAAACAGCGGATGCTAATGATATCACTGATACGTCAAGCACGCAAACAGCAGTTCAGTGAACCCAGCTTGCTCAGTGACTCATGAAATTGTCTTGGAGGTAATTGCACTCTCATCTTACTACAGTGTGCTCAGTTATGATTATAACATTGCTGAGAAAATATGTATGTGTATACATTTATATGATTTATTGTAGTACAAGCTTAAGAGATGCACAGCTGGGTTAAATGTTGGAGAAAGACCTAAGGATGTGTGATCCAGTCACTCAATACCTTGTTGATTGTGTATTGAATATTTTGTGCAAATCAATACGATCAATTTATTGATTGAAGTTGGCTGTGTTATGGACACTGTTAAAGTTTCAGCTGTAACAACAGCATCTTGAAATGACATAAAATTATCCTTTATGTACAGAATACAGAAGTCACTCACAAACTCGCAATGTTTGATGGTTGAAAAACCTTTTTGTGTGACATTTAATGTATGCTGAATGAAAGTCTTATAGAATACCAAAAATTATAACTTACCCTCAGGTCTTTTAAGATATAGTTGCATTTTTTCCTTCAGTCGAACATTAAAGGAGACATTTGGTCCTATGTGAGTCATAATATTATTTGATCCTAGATGCTGCAACTAGTATTAAAAGATAAGATCACATTTAGATGTGCAATCTCAATTGGAAATTCACCTATGTCTTGGACAGCCTAAAATGCACAGCAAAATTTCAGTTTTGAGAGAACTGCTGTATTATTTCTGTCCATCAATCCATCGATCCAACCCAGGCTCATTATTATGGTACCCCTGTATACATTTCTGGAGAGCGCAAAATACCTCCCAAGATGTACGTTTTTTGCAGTTTTTGTTTTCGCGAATCCACCAGAGGCTACTGTGTATGCTTTTTCAGATCTCAAATTTCCCTCGCGAGTGCCATTCGCACCGTTTCTTCTTGCATAAATCCATCAGATGCCGCTGTCGACTGAGTGATTGACCGACTGACCGACTGACCGACTAATGATTACCCCACCCACCCCCTTCACTAAACCCAACCAATAGTGTTTTCAAAAACAATCCAGAAAAAGAAAAGCCCTCGCCTGATTTTTACCACATTTTTAGAATTTTAACACTTTCTCGCCCTGTTTTATTTGTTTCTTTTACTTTTTGCCTTTTGTCATCATCAACATCAACAGCCTGATGTATCAAGACATTTGTGCTGCCAATTACATTACAAACCACAGGAGAGGGCAGATATTTCAGCAAGATGGTGCTTTTTCTCATACTTCAGCCTCCACATCAAAGTTCCTGACAGCAAAGAAGGTGCTCCAGGATTGGCCAGCCCAGTCACCAGAAATGAACATTATTGAGCATGTCATGGGGTAAGATGAAGAAGGAGGCATTGAAGATGAATCCAAAGAATCTTGATGAACTCTGGGAGTCCTGCAAGAACGCTTTCTTTGCCATTTCAGATGACTTTATTAATAAGCTATCTGAGTCATTGCAGAGATGTATGGATGCAGCTGTCCAAGCTCATGGGAGTAATACACAATATTAATTCTTCTTTTCCACTGCACCATAACAGAAATAATGTACAGTGTAGAATATAAAGTCAAGTGACAAGACTTTTGTCAAAGCAAAGTCAGAGCTTGTTGTCCTAATTAAATAATTAAAAATCAAGGCGTGATCATATTTTATTTTGGTAAAATAAGCATAATTGCCTTTCATGCAAGCCACATTCTGATGTCAAATTATTAAATAGAAGTCAAGTTATTATTTGTTGTTCCTAAACTTGGATAGGCGACAAGACTTTTGTCAGGCATTGTACAGTCATTGTTCTAATGTACAGTGTACATTATGATGAATATATACTCACACACTCATAGACTTTGGTCTGTGGGTAAAACTGGAGCACCCGGAGGAAACCCACACAAGCACTTGGAGAACATCCAAACTCCTCACAGATATGCCACCTGGCCTGGACCAGTGAACTTCTTGCTGTCCAACCAATCAATCAATCAATCAATCAATCAATCAATCAATCAATCAATCAATCAACTGCTTTTGATAGTTTTATTTGAGAGTAAAGATCACCCCTACATGTGTTCATCATTTACCTCCATTCAAGTCATTTATATATTAACATTATTAGTAACCATGGTAATTTATTTGTAACGACACCATTATCTAGTAGATTTGATGTGTGTTTGTTTGACTCTGCAGGAGAGTGTGGATCTGGGAGAGATAATGTTCTCTCTCTGCTACTTGCCAACTGCAGGGAGACTCACACTTACTGTCATCAAATGTAGGAACCTCAAAGCCATGGATATTACCGGTTATTCAGGTATGCAGCTGTCCCCTGTGCATCTTCATTTTCCCACATCTGTCAGCTTGCTTCCCTCTTCCTGTTTATACACTTGGACAGCCACATTTATCATTGTCAGCAAGTCAGACATTTTAGGATCATGAGAAGACAAGGGAGAGATGCGTTGAGAAACGTGTGTCACACCTCCCTGCTCTCTTGACAGATCCGTACGTGAAGGTTTCGCTGATTTGTGACGGGAGACGCTTGAAAAAGAAGAAAACGTCCATAAAAAGAACACGCTGAATCCAACATATAATGAGGCGATCATCTTTGACATTCCCCCGGAGAATATGGATCAAGTCAGCTTACACATATCGGTTATGGACTACGATCTGTAAGTGCTATCTGAGTGTTTCTCTGTACAAATATCGGTAACACTTTACTTACAGGAGGTGGTTGTAAGACTGACGCCTTATAGTTATGTTAAAACAGGTCATAAATGTGAATGAGGTTTTATGTATGCTTATGACAACTCTCGTTAAGTGTCTTTTGCGCAGTTATAATGTAATGTAATGTGTATTTATATAGCACATTTATCTCCACACCATCACCACCACACCACCACCAGTGTGCAGCATCCACTTGGATGATGCGACGGCAGCCACAGGACAATGGCACCAGTGTGCTCACCATACACCAGCTATTGGTGGAGTGGAGAGACATGGATAGAGCCAATTCGGTGGATGGGGATGATTGGGAGGCCATGATGGGTCAGGGTCAATGGAGGGAAGTTGGCCAGGACACCGACAATGATTTTAACAACAGAGAGTCAGAACCAAAGCTGCAAATGTGCGTACACAGTAAAAAATTCAGATGTATGAAACACTGAGTACGCGGAATCCCATGCATATTCTCTTTGTATATGCGAATTAACATGAAACTGAGTGGTTAAGAGAAGAACAGCGGCGCACCATCAAAGTGTGGACCGAACAGGCGGGGGAACAGGGGTTGCTGAACTAACAGAGTTGCCTCAATTGTGGGCGACACTTTACTGTCTGGAGTAGTATCCGTGTCTGTGGGAGACACAGATGTATTAGAGGAACACTTTGTTAGGGCGGTATAGCAGCACCCCTCCGCTCTTATCAAGGCAGCACCACTGGCATTTCAGCTGCCCAATCGTCCGCTCTAATACTGGCCATGTGCCTGCCACCATAGAGCCTTAGCCCAACCATGCTGTTTGTAAGGATGAATTAATCATGGGTTGACCAAGGCCACCTTGCTACAATATTTGTTAAACGCATTTGACCATTACATATTATTTACGCATTTATTGAATGGAAATGTTTCCGATTCACGTATGCAAATTCGTCTTTAGGTGGCACCTTTATAGCAATGCGCGTGCAGTTACATTGGGCAAATTTAAAACCAGCAAATTGTGCTTTAATGTTTGGCTGGTCAACTGCATGGTATGGAAACCTATACCTGCTAGACATGCTGATGATCCTGTCCCATACAGCTGGCATTGCACGGCTCAAAGATACTTTGTGCTCGGCGCCATTGGTGTAGTGGTTAGTGCATTGACACATGCGCTCCGGTGCTCACGGCGACCCGAGTTCAATTCTGCTTCGTGGTCCTATGCCGATCCTTCCCCTCTCTCTGCTCCTCATGCTTTCCTGTCAATACTTTCTACTGTCCTATCCAATAAAGGTGAAACCCCCCCCCACACACACACACACACAAGAAATACATGCACGCCAGACATGAAGTTGGCGTGGACCAACGCACATTCTCACGTTAATTTCATCCTTAGTATATCCAAACATGAGCGTGAAATCTGGCGTACCCAAAGTTTTTGTGCGTACGCAGCGTTGATACATGAGGCCCCAGATCTTTAACTACATCTGAAATCGCATTCTACTCGAGAGGGAACTACATTTGAGTTGAGAATATTATTTCATGACCATTAGAAAATGTACATTCTATATAGAATGAATATGATTAGCTTGAATAGAATTCAAAAATACACTGTAAATATGCTTCCATCAAGTCCCTTTAAGGCAAGTCATTTCACTCGGTGGCCATCTTTGAAACGCCTCTCGGGTAGTATGTTCAGGCATACTACCCGGTTTGAATGGGAAAACATCAAATTCTCTACGCCAAGCTTACGATTATACTATATACTTGGAATCACCAATAAATTAAACAACAACTGTCTCATAGATTTCATTTCTAAATGTCCGAATCAAACAAAATCTGTATTTTTTTATGTGCCCAAGCTAACTCGCATGCTCACACAAAAGAAACGAGATCACGACATCAACCTCATTTATGGCTGTGTTACACATTATCATCCTCTGATCAATGCTTCATCAGATTGCACTGGTCTCCCTAAGTAATCACAATTTGGTCTTGATAGCGAATCTCCTCCAGAAATGACAGCGACTCTTTGTTTACAAGTTTGTGGGCATTTGAGTAATTGCTCTCATGTGATGTGCGTTTGGCAGGATGGACTGTACCGCACGTTTATTTCATACAGACCTGCTATGAATATAGCCGCATTCAGCATCAGGAGGCAGTATAAACGGGAGGCTCTCGTAGGAGAATTTTGCTTTCACGATCCAAAATAAATAATGTAATTCAACATGAGAATGTAGAATAGTGCTTAAGTATGCGATTTGGGAGTCATAAACATCGACATGGGGCCATTATAATCATGTCATGAATGTTCTTCTGATCACTTTTTGATATTGTCATTAAAAAATTCTTAATAAAACTGCCAATGCTCTGTCAGATAAATGACATTAGATAACATTTTAATGACAAATTCAATTTATTTCACTGTAGTTGATGTCAAGAAAAGTTTTAATGATGCTGCTATACAATTCATGAAGCAATCGTAATAGCCTCATGACATTAATGTTTATGACAGTTTATGACAAGTTATGTGGTCTTGATAATGTCTAGTTGCTATAACAAAGAAATCTTAAACAATGTCCCCTTTGCATTTAAAATGACATGAGCTAATGACAGTTGTTGTGCGCATGCATAAATGATGTGTCATGCCATGATTATAAAGGCTTCATTACTGTCTCATGACCACCCAAATATTATGTTGTCAGTCTGCTTCACAAATCTATTCCTCATTCTCCTGGTGTGTAGAGTGGGACATAATGAGATCATTGGAGTCTGTCGTGTAGGGATCCATGCCGAGGGACTTGGAAGAGACCACTGGAATGAGATGCTGGCTTACCCTCGAAAACCTATCGCCCACTGGCACCCACTTGTGGAGCCCAAGAAGTCTGAGAAGGAGGTGACTGTTTATCCTTAAAACTTCTCTCAGTGGAAAAGTACATTTTGAAGAATAGTTTTTCTGTTTTCCTTCTCTCTTTCAGTGGAAGGCTCGCACCGCAAGCTTTGACAGCCAGGGCTCGTGTCCATCTCCCAGACTCCCTTCAAGTCCATAAAAAAGGGACAGCCTTTCTCTTCGACTTCAAGCCAAGTATCTCCCAAGTATCTGGAGAGATTCGAGAAATGTCCTTAGACGACATGTGACACAACTTATGTCTGTGTGGACATGCAGCGGGAAGCGGGAGTGCATCCTAGCCAAGTTCTAGCTTTTGTTGTGCTTGGATTGAAGTGTTGCTTTACTACATTGGGTAGATCCACAAGCCACAACTCAATGAGGTTGAAAAATACACTTCAAGATGAATTTAAGCACCGTAAAAGGGTGTATTTGCTGATGAATAGTGTAAAACTTGTAGATGTAAATTATATTTTATCTGACATTCTAATAGTATGAAGATATAGTTTATTATATATTTAGCCATTACTTCCTTCCTGTTAATTTGTCTTGTGTTTAAAGATTTGTTTGGCTGGAAAGATATATGAAGTCCTCGGTGATATAAATTGTATATGGTTTACATGCGGATCTGAGTAATTCCATTGATCTTCCTTTTGTTTGTGAAGTAGTGAATCTGTTCTGCCACCAAAAACACCAACGCCAAGAATCATTTGTATTCTGTCTACAAATATCTCATCATCCGTGTAAAGTATAAAGGTTTGTTTGTAATTAATCATAAAGTTGCTGACTGTTTTGAGTGTTCTAAGTAATTTTCTATTGTTTTTCCTGATTAAGTTCACCTCAGTTAAATCCATCCACAGATTTATCCTCCATTATCCATAATGTGTGGTTAAAGTCATCATAATTTCTCAATGCAGTAATTGTAGCTTCCAAAGTATAAAAAAAACATAACGAATATATCAAGGATGCAAATAATCCTTGGCTTTCTAAAATGACTTGAAATTATCTCTATGTAAATTAGAAGCACTGTTTTACAAAGACTGGTTTTGTATTTTACATCAAATGTGACAAATGTTCATTGTTCTGTATTTTTCCTGTTACCTTTGATGTGTTTTCTCTTTAGATAACATGATGTATTTTGTTTGCTGGCCTGGCTGGTACTCATTGTAATAATAATCACTGGCGTTTCTGTATATGAAACGCCTGATTCAGAGCCACTTGCACCTTTTATATTGAGAATTTGTATTTGTAATGTACATTTGCTGTTTCAGAACATCCCTTGTACTTCAAAGGTGTGATTAAAGTTTTGCTTCTATTGGTTGATTTGTTCTTCTTTCATTATTTGTTAGGCTAATGTTATTAATAGCTGCTTGATTAGGGCCAGTTCAAAGAGTATGTGTTTCTGCACTGAAAAAATGGAAGACACAAGGGAGTGGAGTTTAAAAAGCCCTTTAGGTTTCAAGTTGACTGTACTGTATTATGCGAAGGAAACTGTAGAAGTTGAAAGTGTATTACATTGTTCTGCTTTACTTTTACTGTTCTAGACCTGTATATGCAGTAGACAAATGTGTTCTGACATAGCACTCCAGTTATAAAATTCAGCTTCAAAAATATGCTTTTCTTTACTTGTTTCATTTGTCTACCCCTACTCACTCTAAAATATATATTTATCCTAATGTGGTTCCAGACATTCACAAATTTGTTTTGTGTATGTGTGTGTTGTATAACAAAAGAAGATACTTGAAAAATGATGGAAAATTGACATTTATAGTAGGATACCCTTGTTTTATCAGGATAATTAATGTTTTGGTTGCTGTGTTATATCGTCTGTAGCTGTCCACTAAAATGATTTACACACACTTCCTTCAAAACGACGGCCAAATACACTGGGAAAGGGCTGGCAAATCAACATTTAATGTGTATTGATTATTTTTATACAACAGTTCTGTCTGGTTCTTGAATTTGATTGGCTAATATCCAAGCAATATTCTGCAAATAACAGCACTCACTCTTTACTTTATTACTCCGCCCACATCAGTGACAAGCAGAGGACACAGTTTGACAAATATTGCTGCTGTTGGACAACATAATGCACTTTGAGGCTTTTTTGTTGTTGTTGTTGTTGTTGTTGAGAATGTAGTTGTTAGATTGTAGCTACGCAGTTTATTTATAGGGATGGTGCCTATTTTAAAATATTTATAATTTCGGAGCATCGGATTCAGTGCATTGGCTCCCGCCTTCAGCCTGTCTGAGCAGACCAAAGAAAGTGACGGTTGACGTTCCGCCACAAGATGGCGACATAGACCGCATAATAAGTTCTTAAAGTGAGGAAAAACTCAACGCTTTCTCATAAGTTTCAAACTACAGCTGAACAAAAGCCTAATTAAAATCAGGTAAGTCACATTCTAAGTTGTTGTTTCTCTTTTGTATTTGTAGTGCTGTATTTATACCAACTGGTAGAAACGGGTAGTGTTTGCTTTGCTTGGCTTTTTGGGGGGGTAATTATTATGATATCCTGATTGCAACAGAGAATACTGGGAAAATCATTCTGCACTGAAAAATTGTAAAACAAATCTAAAAATGTGAGCAAAAATTCGCTGTTTGTCTTCGCTTTAGACAGAGAATCATTTAAATACTAGTTCTAACGTGACGTTTGTTAACTGCCAATGGTTTCTGCTGTTCTGACGTCAGCTGTAGATGTGAATGAATGGGGGAAGAAAGTAGTTCCTTGTACAAAAGGGTTTTTGAGACTTTTCATGCTTGATTTAGTTTTTATACACAAGATTATGCAGTCTAACTGTTGTATTAACGCAATATCACAGTAGTAGAGTGATGCAGGGAGGAAGAACGAAAGTTATTTTTATCAGTTATCAACAGAAACACCCGTTTTGAGGTTAGTCACATATCAACTGTTTCATATGGTTCACTGAAGTAAAAGGCCATGGTATATACTTTTGAACAAGATAGGCGGTTCATTCCGCTGTGGCGAGCCCTGATAAATAAAGGGACTAAGCCAAAGGAAATGAATGAATGAATAGAATAAGATATGTTTTTCACTTAGTTTTCAACCTCAAACTTTCCAGAAAGTTCCAACTTAAATATGCGGAACTTCCAGAAACGCAACTACGGTGAGTGAAAACAAGAATAGATGGAGAACATGAAAAATTAAGCTAACATTTATGCTCATACCTTCTGATTAGCATTAACAATAAGCCTCATTAGGGATGATCTATTTGCTAAAGAATAACAATACAGTTAGAAACAGTTTTGTCATTTGTTGTTGTAAAATCCTAATGTTATCATATAGGCTAGGCTAACACATTAAAATCTGTTTTTATATTTGAAGTAGCATACGATTCCTGCATTGTTACATATTTATAGTCTATATTATCCATTTTAGTTATAATGTAAGCATACGAATGTGTACAATTGTAATAATAGTATTTTGATCACTGAAATATGAAACGGGTGGTTATATCAGCACTTATATAACAGATATTAAACAAATGTATTTAATAGACAATGTATTTTTTGAAAGTATTTATTGACAATATACTTCATATTAACATAACATATGCAATTATTTATTAGTTCTGCTCCAGGCAAACTGAGTTAAAATGTTCATTGTTGAGCCCTGTACATTAATTTGTAGTAAAAGTCTTAACAAAAGTGTCCAACCAATCATATGTTATGTTTTACGTGTAAATACAAAGCTCAAACGTGTTGATGTGATAGGTTGAATAAGATAATCAAGCCAATAACATGGGCATTTCATATCCTGCTCTGCTTCCCTCAGTCCCTCTGTCGTCCTTCTACACCTCTAGCTTCTTTTTCAGTTGGAGTTTGTAGAGGATTTGATAGCCATCGTCCCAAGCGTAGAGCAGCTGTTCCACAGGGCTGTATTTAAGGCTGGAATGAGTGCCATATCGTTTTGGAAAGTATACATGTGGAGCTTCATCATTGTTGACCATATCGCTGACGTCAAACACACACTGAATTCGAGAACGACTGGGTAATTTGGAGTTGTAGACCACATAGACAGTCCCGCAGATGACGAATGCTGCCTCTGCATTCTCCCTCACACAAGGGGTGTCCCACATCTGCTGGATGTCTAGCGTTTGGGGTCTATCTTGGCCAAAGAGATGTGCCGCTCATTTTCCTGAGTGGCATAGATTGCCCACAGTCCCTCTTCATCCACTGCTAAATCAATGAATGTCTCGGGATTCAGGCTGTACACGGGGAGCTGGTTTTTAACTGGAAACACAGCACTGTCCACAATTATGTTCTTCTGGAGATCAAACTTTATTAGTTTCATCTCTTCACCCTGCTTCAGGTAGTACATGTGGTTGTTGTAGATGGCGTGGCCCATTCCACGCCAGGCCGAAGGGAGCTGGATGGTGGTGGCCCCAGAGGTGCCTTGGGAGGACGTGAATTCACGGACTGTCCCAAATTCAAATACTGTATTATCATCAGTCCCATTTAAGATGTACACTTTCCCAGTGGCACTTCCCATGTCCTTGGTCCACATGCCCTTAGCACCACCCACTCGTTTGAGGATCTTCATGGCTTTGATGCTGGAGATCATATCACTGCAGTCTAAACATAAGGACACATTTAAATTATTTTCATTTTTGGTTCAACTATCTCCTTGTTATAGTGTATTATAACATATTATACCATGTCTGCAGTACTTGATTCTGATTGGTCAGTCGCTACACTCCAAGGTATGTTATTCTCAGATAACAACTGCTGAAGCTATTAACACAGGCTCATCCAATGAATCATCTCGACCGGCAGTGAAAATATACCCATATTTATTTGCTTGTCTGTCAATTGTTGACTGTTTGGTGCCATCTTGTGAGTGAATAATGAGGTTAGTGTATGCTCAATTCAGCTGTTTTCGTTTCTGTTAGGGCTGCACGCTATTGAAAAAATCTAATATTGTGATATTTTTTTTATACTGCCATAAAATATTGCGATATGAATACAATTTCACTAGATGAGCTGAATAACTATTTGGAAAGAATTTATCATTTAGATTGATTGGGATGATTCTGTAGGGAGTGTGTCTGCATGAAATATAATCAACAATCTACAAGCATAGATAAATTCAATAAAGAAAAAGATACAAATTAAATAAACCGCATTTTATTGTTTTCCGAGGAGTCGAATTCTATTTAGATATATAGTAATTGAATAATCAAATGTAAATAATACTGCATAGTCTTCGTTTTATAAACAATTCAATGAAATTAATCATTGTTAATTTGTCAAAGATACAAAAGCTACAATTTATCATGCCTGAATGCATTAAAACCCTAACACAGTCACAGGCCTCAAAACACACTTGCGAAATTATTATTATGACTATTGCGAATGATCACATTGTGATATCGATGTTAAAACGGTATATTATGCAGAACTAGTTTCTGTCAGCTTTGACTTTCATTAAAGAATTAATAAACTATTACACAACAATGTTTTGCGTTTAATTTTACGTTTTGTGGCAAGTAGCCATTTAATAAGCGGGGAAACATACTGTAAATCCAGGCTGTTGTTTTCGAAGAATAAATAGATTCAGTCTTATACAACATCGGCCTACCGATAAACCTGTCATGCTTAGTATAGTATACTCCCTGGATGTACTTTATCCCCTACTTAATGCCTATTCCAGTTTCTCCCTTTAATTACTTTGACACTATGTTAGAGGGTTAGATCACCCCAAACTTAAAATTCTTTCTTCATTTACTTATTTTATCATGTACTCACCCATATTTCAAAACCCGATTTCATTCATCTTTGTTACAAAAGGAAAATAGATTGTTGTCCCTTCATTGAATGTCAGTTCACTCAAAACTTTGAAGCTTCAAACATTTGTAAAATGTAAAAAAAGAAGATGTAATTGAACCAAGTTAAGAGACAGTTTTACTTTATATGATGAACAGGTTTTATTTGGCCTTTTATTCACAGGTAAATATTGTTTGGACATCAACTTACAGAATGCATGAAAACAAAAGCTCAAATGTGCCATGTGACACTTAAGAATAAACCTAATTGGTTCTCACACATCAAGCAAGCATACTTGGACCAAATTAGTATGCTTTAAACATTGTTTGCTGATGTTTACAAGTGAATGAAAGCCTAAATTAAATCTTTTCATCTTGTAAAGCTTATGGAAAGCTTTAGCATGTAGTAGACACTGAGTGGAGGGATAGTATCCTCCTAGCTTTAAAAGAAAAATGTTAGTTTGTGGAGATGAGTGAATGCTTTATAGAATTGGAACAACATTAGAGTAATTATGACAGAATTTTATTTTGTGATGAACTAACCCTTTATTCATCAAAATTTCTGCATCATTTCGTTTGCAACTGCATCTCTATCAATATTTATCCTTTTCTGTTCCAAAGTTTATCCCGCTCCTCATAATATTACTTATTGTGCTTTCCACTAAGCCTGATTGAACACTAAAGCCTAATGGCAATGCACAGTACACTAATGACAGACTGGGTTAATCAGATTTGTGCCGTTTTGCTATGAAAATGCAATATAGAGCTGCTGAAGTGGTAGAGGCGCTGTGTGAAAAGCATCATGATTTGTCCTCCAGCAGTATAATTACTGTCTCACTCAGTGATGGAATAATAATACTTTTTATTTAGTACCTCTAAGTGCTTTTCTAAACGAGGACTTTAGGAAGATTAGACCCCCTCTTTAATGCATTATGTATTACTCCGTCAAGTTGCTGTGTAGCTCAGAGCTTGATTTGATTGAACTTGCTTTCCTGTCATTCTCATGCCACTTACCACAGAAGCCTTGCTTCATTAAGAGATTCTTAAAACTGAATCTTTGAAGTGTGACATGCACTTTTCACTTTTTTCCTATTGATTTCTATGAAGTTTTTCAACCATGAGATAGCATTGTTTTAAAACTATTATAACTATAGAACTATACAGTGCCTATAGGAAATCATCATGCTCTAAGAAAAATCTATACCTTTACTCACATTACACCTTGCTTTCAAAAGACCTTTGGGATAAAGTTTTAGAAAGGCACAGATTAGGAGAAGGCTACAAAACATTTCAAAAGCTGCAAATGTTATTTGGAATGCAATTTGATGTCAGGCTGTATGACAAATAAAGTAATTATTTCAGTAAAACTTTATTTTGATGGTCCCTGTTGCACATTTGTTGACTAAAAGTTGCATTGCAACTACATGCCAATTACGTCTCATTTGAGTATTAGTAAACTGTCTGCTTAATATCTGCTGACACTGCTCCTTCAACCGACATTTACTGTAACTGACTATAAGAAATTTTGCAAGTACATGTCAACATACTCTAACTCTAACCCTAACCCCAACCTACAGCCTACTTATAATCTATTGAAAAATTAGTTGGCATGTAGATGCAATGTAACTTAAATTCAACAAAATGCATTAAAGGGACCATCAAAATAAAGTGAAACCATTATTTCAAAGGGGTGTGTGATGATTTTCTATAGGCACTGTAGATTTAATACAGAAAAAATAGAAACTATAGATTTAAAACTATATATGTATAGAAAGATATAAAAGGTGTAACTAGAAAAACTAACTAGAAAATTATAATGTTATATTGGCAAAAATGGCAAATAACTGAAATAAACAAAAATAATAATCAGCACAACAAGGGTGTAAAATGTAAGATAAAATTAAAAACTGAAGAAATATATTAAAAAAACCTAAAACTAAACTAGAAATATGATGTATTAATTACTATCAATACTATAATAGTATATGAAATAATATGAAATATCATTTCCTGATAAAATGTATTTTATATGAACATTACAGATTTACTAGTCCATGTATTTTCAATTGTGTTATGTTTCATGAAGACATGTTTTTATTTGTTGCTTTTAAAGTTTTTTGTTATTTTATTTTACAATATTTACAAATGTTCTTGTTGAATTCTCTCAATTGAAATGACTGTGAATAAATTTTGCCATTTTTTAAAAAGGAATTTACAGGGCAGGCCAAAGTCCTCTTTTACACTGTAAAAAAAATCAATGACAAGGGTCAAGACAACATATATTTTATGTTAGTTTATCTTATTTTAGTATGTTAATCGGATTAAAAACAAAATTTAAGTCTTACAGAGTTTAACTTAATATTTTATTCAGTTTGATTGAAAGATAAGATGTCTAGAAAAGTTAATTTAGTTCAACTAAAAAATTAAAGGCAGCAATTTTATTCTTGTTTTTATGCACTAATTGTATGTATTATCAATTTTATGTATGTTTTAAGTTAGCTAAAACGTCTGCACACAAAAAAAATTGTGGCCTCTAATGGATTGCAAATGGGACTCCAGATTACTGAATTGTTGACGATCCAACTATGGCTCATATTATCATGCTGAGGGACGAGCATTACTCATAGCTAAGCATGTGGAATGTTACCTAAAGCTCTTTACCTGTAAGCTTGGCGTACTTGGCTTTGTTTCTCTCCTTGACAAACGTCACCTGCTGCTCCACCAGCTTGTCATCCACATCCACGCAAGGCTGCGCGCCATTCTGTGTTTCGAGGTAGTCCATCTCTCTCTCCACGCGATCTACGCGTGTTCCCACAGTGTCCAACTCGCTCCGCAGCGCCTCCTTGCTCTTGTCCAGGCCCTCTAGCTGTGCCACCATCTGCTGCTTGAACTCGCGCAGCTCAGAGGCATAGCGGCTGGTCTGCTCATGCCACAGGAGATGCGATACCTGCCAATGGAGAAATAAACAAAAACAAGTATCAAGAGGCTCAGCAAAGGAGATATGAATTAGTCAACTGTAAACATGTCAGTGAATGAGGCATCTTTCATATGAAAAGGCAAACTCAAGGCTAGCAATTAGCCTGTGGTCTTGTGGGTACAAAAATGCAAGTGGTTCTTCTGGTTAAAAGTCACCAGAGTTTTAAGGTGGTTGTCTGGGTGTTGCTATGTTGTTTATTAGAGAAGAGCCAGCCTGTTATCATTTGGTTATCTGTTTGTCTCTAAAAAATAAAAACTGTTGTGTGAAACATGGCAAAGTGCTAACTAATTTGATGTCAAAATCTTGACGTCAATTTGACATCCACATATTAAAGCACTTTTTCACCACCAAAATAAATAATGCTGTTCTTTAATGGAGTTGTTGTTTTTTTTTTGGCCTTTATTAAGTGGATTGGACAGTATTTCACACAGGAAGTGAAGTGGGAGAGAGAGAGGGGCTAGGGACAGAAAATGTCCTCAAGCTGGGGTTTGAACTCAGGACACCCTGAAATGCTATTGCACCATATGTCAGCACACCAACCACTAGGCTATTGCACCAACCTGTAATCATGTTTTGACATGGCATATATATACTCACTGGCTACTTTATTAGGAACATCTGTTCAACTGCTCGTTAACGCAAGTTTCCAATCAGCCGATCACATGGCAGCAACTCAATGCATTAGGCATGTAGACATGGTCAAGACGATCTGCTGCATTTAAACCGAGCATCAGGATGGGGAAAGGTGATTTAAAGAGCCCATATTATACATGAAATAGGGTCATATTTAGGTTGTAAGGGTCTCCAACAACAGTCTAATATGCATGCAAGGTCAAACAACACTTTCATGGTCTTATAATCTGCATTTATTTTACCTAATTATCCCAGCGACACCCATATGAATCGTTCAGCGATTCATTTGTTCCCAAACCCCTCCTCAGCGCGAAGCTAATCTGTGCTGATTGGACCTATGACAGCCTGCTGCGATTGGTCGACATGGACAAGGCTTCAGCGCGAGACAGGTTGGATGTGTCAGACAGGCTGGTGGTGGTGGTGTAATGGTGTGGGGGATATTTTCTTGGCCCACTTTGGACCCATTAGTACTAATTGAGCATCGTGTCAACGACACAGCCTACCTGAGTATTGTTGCTGACCATGTCCATCTCTTTATGACCCCAGTGTACTCATCTTCTGATAGCTACTTCCAGCAGGATAACACGCCATGTCATAAAGAGCGAATCATCTCAGACTGGTTTCTCGAAACATGACAATGACTTCTCAAATGCTTTAAATGGCCTCCACAGTCACCAGAGCTCAATCCCATAGCACCTTTGGGGTGTGGTGGAATGGGAGATTCGCATCATGGATGTGCAGGCGACAAATCTGCAGCAACTGTGTGACGCTATCATGTCAACATGGACCATATTTCCAGTACCTTGTTGAATCTATTCAACGAAGGATTTAGGCAGTTCTTAAGGCAAAAGGGGTCCAACCCGGTACTAGTAAGATGTACCTAATAAAGTGGCCGGTGAGCATATGTTCTTTTTAAATGTGTGTAAAAACAACAACTTTTTTTTCCCCCAGTGAGCACAATATATTTTAGTTTAAGAAACACTTCTGCTGAAAAAGACTTCTGCTATCTTCATTAGTTTAAAAAACAGATTTATTTACAACTACTTGAAAATACATCTTTGGATACCTTTCTCTTTTTTGGATATAAAGTAAGCCACTGCACTGTTCAGGTCTATAGCATGCTTGGATGTTGGTGCACAAACGACTGCTTTTTCAAATGTTTCCTGAATTGTAAGCTGACTAGTAGATTTTAATAGGAGGTTCCTTTTCTTCTGGAGATACTGTTGCCCTAAAAAACTAAATAAAAAATCATAAATAGCATGTAAAAAAACTAACATATACCTTAGGAACAGTATAACTAATATATTTTAGCTGTTTTAAAACCTTGACTTTTCCAAATCGATGTAAACCTTGAAATCGGTTATCCTCCCAGGCCTGGGTGCGTTAAATGTCAGTGCACTAACCAGTGGGTTATTGCATTCAATGTTAATTGTCAATTTGATGTTGTTTTGAAATCAAGGTAGTAAATTTACAATTATTTACTATTGTGACGTGTTTTTTATGTATTTTTGACATCAAAGTCTTGATATACAAGTCTTGATTCTGAGCCTGATTAAATAAACATTAAAAATATGCATTTACTGGCCAATGACAATATGGTGAAAAATATATTATGAATCATGAATGATAATCATATTACTGATTTTTTAAATCAATGTGCATTGTGAAATGTTCTGCACAAACGCATTTGGCTTGACTGACTTAGTATGTTAGATCATGCGAATGCAGACACTGATTTGAGCTTAATGAACTTGCATGTTCTAAGCAATCATACATTTAAAACCATGAACTCAAGCACATTAAATACTGAGTCAGGCAGCCCCATGAGTGCAAATTATTCAAATATAAGCCCTCCCCTGACAGCTGCAGGAATTCATGAGGACTTTGGCATCGGAACAGCATCTTTTGCGCTGCAGATGGATCAACCTTTGGCAGCAAATGTTCTTTTTTGAATTTGTGACTCAGTGGAAGGAAAGAAGCAGCGAAGTGCGTTTTAGCATAATCACACAAATGACTTGCCGTACGTGCAGAGTCAGCACAGAGAGAAAACAGGAGAGAAAATTTCCTTCATGTGGCCGAATCCAACACATAGAGGGGGATCGGGTGACTGATTCGTGGAGAATGAACACAAGCAGTGGGAACGAAGCGAAAGCTGAAAGAATGAGATAAAATGGGATTGTCTGTTGTTGTTTTTTTTGACTAGCAGTTGGGTAAACCTACCGTTTTCAGTAGGCTTGTAAATATTGTACATATATTGATGGATTTTATGACTGTATATGTGACCCTGACCAGAAAACCAGTCTTATCTCTTTAACCGCCCACCAAGAAAATTTTACTCCTAATGTTGCTAGTTAACACACTCAATGCATTTTTTTTCAACACATCCCATCATTTCTAAAATATCAACTTCAACCAAATGGTTTGATATGTCGGTTTATGGTAAAAGTACTGAAATTAATACATATACTATAAAAATAAAAAAATATGAAGTGTAAGACCAATTTATTTAAAAACATAACCAAAATAAACATTTTGAATACTAAATCATCTTTATTTATTGAAGCATGCCATAAAATATTTTAGATTCTCATTTAACACGCTTTCTTTTTTTTCTTTTTTTTACATCAAAGCAAAATCAGGTGTAGTAGTGAAACAGAATTATATTTGTTTGATTTTTTTTTTTTGTAAACCAACAATGCTATGTCCTGTAAACCATTATTTAAAATGGTCATTCTTTAATGACTTTAACTGTGATTGTTTTCAAACTGTGAAAATATGGTCAACTATTTCTAGTGCAGGCAGTAGTTAAAGGGTTAAATTTGCACAAGTATTGTGGGTATAACTAAAGTACATTGAAGTAATTCCAAAGTAAAGTTCCATTTTGTATATTTTCCTATTGTAAATATAAAAATTTAATTTCAATCTTGATTAGTAAAATGCATTGCTAAGAAGTTTTTGTTTGCACCCACGAACACAGATTTTGAAATCACGAAAGTCATATTCTCAACCATATATACCAAAATTTTCCTAAAATCAATCAATAAAAAACACATAAGCTTATTTATTCGGCTCTCAAGTGATGTATAAATCTCACTTTTAAAAATATATCCTTATGATGTTTTTTTGGTCCAGTGCAGTGTCAACATATTATATAAAGAGGCAAAAGTACCTTCAGGGACATTATTACCCAACTCTTAATTATAAAGAACCCTCTGGATGCCTTTATATCTGCATGCTTTTTTATTGAAAACAAAGTTCTGTACCACAGAATGTCACACGATTCATAGTGATTAATGATACGTTTATTAAGAGTAATAACATTAAAATAAATAACACTCACTCACTATGCTTCAGCTTAGTCACTGATTTATCAGGGGTGGCCACAGCGGAATGAACCACCAATTACTCTAGCATATCTTTTTATGTGGCAGATACTCTTCCAGTCACACATCTAAATAAATAACATCTGTTTGTATTAACATTAAAATGTATTTGACTGATACTTAGAGTAATTCCATGCATCTTCCCTGAATAAAAGGCTTTATTTCTTCAAGCGTTTCAGCAATAGTGTACCATGTACAATCTCTTATTAACTTGTAGTTTACTGTTTGCATTTCTGTGTGCATTACTCCCGTAATGGAGCCTATGTGCAAACTGAGGAAGTATTATAGACCTTACTAACACAACTCATCCAAAAACGAACTCTGTTGTCTTGTTCTTTAGATTCACTCAATGTTAGCCTGTATCTGGAGGCCAAGGTCTTGCTGGAAGAGCCATTACCTGTACTTACTCAATTGCAAGGAGTCTTCTCTCCAAGTAGTCCATAAGGGCCTGCTGCTGTGCCCCGACCAACCCAGAAAGAACAAGGACAAGGAGCTGGAGAGCTCTCATCTTGAAGACTGGAGGAGACTGCTTGGAAACGGTGAGTGTGTGTGTGTGTGTGTGTAAATGTGTGTGACAGGCGGAAAGGAAAAGCCCTCATGCAAAGGTTTTGAGTTGGCTGGAATGTTTAGAGAAAAAGCAGAGCGAGAGGAGGAGCTTCACACATCTGGTGCGCCTCTTTTTTTCTGGAGAGCTCGATTACGTCTCCTTTTCTGGTAAAACTTTGAACATCAAAAAGATTGGAGTGTGTTCTATTATTCATAACTCATGATGTGATTCTGTGAATGCACTTTATATTTTTAATAATTTCAGATATTTACTGGAGTATTGTACATCAGTTGTAGTGTAAATCTAGTTTGAAAGACGTAGAAATGACTCAGTAGCCCAGCACAAGGAGTGTATTTACTGATGTTCTTGCCTTTTTTTATTCTTCTTCAGCTTTATTTTCTATGGACGAACAGCGCAGCTTGATTTCAGTGTTGCATAACACTAGACAATTTCCTGACACTGACTCATATTTCAGACTAGTGTAAACCGTGGAGTGTCTCACTGCAGGCACCGTTTTAATGCGAGGAGAACGAAATCTGTGAGGATCATTCACAGCGATCATTCAAAGTGTGGGGACTTGTTGAAACAAGCATAAATAATGGTTTGTTTGTGGCTGTTATGGTATGTGGTGCAATATTCTGTATGCAAATCGAGAAAAAATATACTTGCTGCATAGATTTGAGAAAAAAAGGCCAATGTTGCAAAAACAAAGCAAGAACTGAAATTTAGAAGGTAACCTATCGTAATTTTAGTGTAATTATGCAACATAAATCTCATCGAGGTCTGTGATATCAGATAGCTTTTTAAAATAAAAATGAAAACTGTAAATGAACCGGGAAGCATGGTGGCTCAATGGTGTCGCCTCACAGCAAGAAGGTCGCTGGTTCGAGCTCCGGCTGGGTCAGTTGGCATTTCTGTGTAGAGTTTGGATGTTCTCCCTGTGTTGGCGTGGGTTTCCTCCGGGTGCTCCAGTTTTCCCCCACAAGAGTCCAAAACATGCGCTATTGTGATTGGGCCACTAAATTGTCTGTAGTGTATGTGTGGTGAATGCGAGAGTAGAGTATGGGTGTTTCCCAGTACTCGGGTTGTGGCTGGAAGGGCATCCACCTGTGTAAAACAGCATGGAGGGGGGTGGATAAGTTGGCGGTTCATTCCGTTGCGGACCCTTGATAAATAAAAGGACTAAGCCGAAGGAAAATGAGTGAATGAATAATAGTAAAATAAAACCATTAACTAAATACTGTTTGTAAGTTAAAAGTTAATTATATGGTTTCACATATTACTCTATGATATAATAAAAAACAGATAAATACCTCTCTGTTTTTTAAAAGAATAATGAAATTAATATTATATGGTCCAAAAGAAGTAAGATTCTTTTCATTATGAATTATCATAATTATAATTTCGTTGTAATTTTAAAGTCTGGTCATAATAAGCATACTATTCACACGATATACTTCAAATATCAATTGTCATGTCTCATATAACCCAAAAATGGTTCATCTTAAATGATACTGAAATGTTTAGTTTTATAATCAAAACTTATTATGAAATATTACCAAATATAAATGTGACTTTTACATTTACACGTTTTCATTTTGCCCACTTGTACATTTTTGCTATTTGCATTCACAGTAAAGATTTTAAAGCAAAAAAAAAATGCATTATTTAACATGAACTAATGGGAGTAATACATTTTTACTGCTATCATTAGCTTTTGATGATTTTGATATAGTATTTAATAATATAAGTACAGTTGGTTATTGCATGTTGATGCTAGTGCACAGTGCATGATGTGAATTGATTTCAGTAAGTGTATAAATTAACATTAAATAAGATTATTACATGCAGTAAAACTTAGTGGTGTAAAGTAACAAATTACAAATATTAAAACTACTGTAATTTAGTATTTTTTCTCAGAAATTGTCATTTACTAAGTAGTTTTAAAGATGTGTACTTTTTCCTTCTCTTGAGTACATTTTTAGTGCAATATCGGTACTTTTACTCCACTACTTTCCTTTTACCTTCAGTAACTACTTTATTTTTTCCTGTCTATGGGAATTAGAAAAATCAGTTCTGTGATTCCTGTTTAATCAAATCACTCATAGAAGGTAAATCATATCATATTGAACTACCTCAAGACATGGGTGATTTATAAATGCAGCAAACTGTTTAAAAGTATTCAAAGTGTCTAAGAAGATGTCAAAAATCTTCACACGCAGTGACCCAGAGACTGTTTAGACTGCATGTGATGATGAGAAGATGATGGGTGTTTTTTACAGAGTAATACTCACTACTCTTGAGTACTTTTAAAAGGGCTAATTTTTACTCATACTTTGAGTATTATTTACAACAGATACTTTACTCACTTGCACTACATGTTTGGACAAGTAATGGTACTTTTATTGAGAATAATTTTTCAGTGTGCTTTCCACCATAAAACTGTAACTAAGCACAAATCGAATACTTTTACTTCTATGTTGTTAATTCACAAATATTGTAACCACCAGGAGGTGCTACAGCATAACACCAGTACATAAACACCTAGTAATGGGTAGTGCAGTTCTTCTTTCTGTTTTGGGGGCAGCAAAGAAAAGACCTAACCTAAAGGTTTTAGCAACAAACAAAGCATGATGTTATATTGTGATGCAATATAAACTCTACAACATTTTAAGCCAAAGAAACAATCTTCTGTTTATTTAATTGCAACATATTTTCAACAAGAAAAATACACAACACCAGAGAGACTTTATGAGTTGAGGGAATCAGTATATATATTGATCAGCATAGACTCCTTAACTCAAAATGTTCACAGGTATTAAAATAAAAAATTTCAAAGGTTTCCATCAAAATCTTGGATAAAATTCCTGGTTTAAACTCCTCGCTTGTCTTACAAATATAGAGCACACAGAAATTCCGGGTGGCAAATAAACATTAAAACATTTTATTGTGAAAAATGGTCAAACAAATGCAAGTACTATACCTTCATAAACTCCTTTGGCATACACTCTGTTAATTAACAACAAGATCCAATGGATAATATATATAATATTATATATATATATATATATAATATATATATTATATATAGGCTGAATGGATAAATGGAAGGAGGGATGTGACATTACAGTCTTCCTGGTAGAATCTTTGCTGTAGCTTTTATAGAAATCAGCTTAGAAGGCTGTAAAGGATCTCTAAAAGGCATCATTGCTGCTTCTGTTTGGTCTAAGAAATGTTAGCGATGGCCTTGGGCCTCTCAATGCCCCTTTGCACTCTGGGGTGGGACTGATGTTTTCTTGCTGATAGCGAACTTTGGACCACTCTGTGGTTAGACCTCTGTTTAGTTTTTCTCTCTCTCTTTCTCTTTCTCTTTCTCTCTCTCTCTCACTCCCTTTCTCTTTCTTACTTCCGCTGCAGTTTACAGGATGTGGTTATTTATAGAATTGTTTTTTTTCTAAATCACAAATAACATCAATAATCAATAATTGATGGGTAAAAGGCTAATTTACATGACAAACAATTTCCTTTTTATTTAAATTAAGGTTTTAGTTTAGGAAGCTTACTTTTCTGCTTTTTGCAGTGGCTAAGTGGATAGGATGGTTTCCTCACTGCAAGAAGGTTACTTGTCCGGTTGGGCAAGAAAACCTTTTTGTATAGAGTTTGCATGATCTCCCTGTGTCTGCATGGGTTTCCTCTGGGTGATCCAGTTTCCCCTGAGCCCAAAGGTATGCTTTATAGGTGAATTGTATGAACTAAATTGTCCTTAGTGTGTGAATGGGATGCAGTTGGAAGGGCATCCGCTGTGTAAAACATATGCCAGAGTAAATGGCAGGTCATTCCTCTGTGGCGATCCCTGGTAAAAGCAGGAAATAAGCAAAAGGAAAATGAGTGAGTGATATTTAAAGAGCTAGTGAATATCAGATGCATGCTTCCATTTTATTTGTTGATAATGATTGGTTTTAATCCCTCTGTCTAATGCAGTAAAAAGTGAGCTGAGGAAGATTACTCTTAAATGCTTTCTGGTTAATGCTCTTGGTTCTAATTGGGTACGTTTTGAAAGAGAGATTTAATATGCATATGAATCTTATAATCCGTAAGGGAGCATAGACCAGTTGGACAAATGGCCTCATAGGATGTGCCTGCAGTGGAAACAATCACACACCATGAGCCACCAGAGGAATCAGCGCTACGGGCCCTTAGTCAGCATGTTAGCAGATAAGATTAATCTACTAATTATGTTTGAAGAAAAAAATGGAAAAGCCAGATTGAACAACAACCAGACGGTGAATCTGTGAGAGCTATTTATAAACGCAATTAGAAACAAAAAAAGATTGGTTTTGGGTGTGGTTTCATAATGCAACAAGCCAACCATGCTGTGAAACTGATTGAAACATCTTGCAAAAGCAGAAACGCTGTTTTCATAACTTCATAACAAAAACATTTTCCTTAAACAACAAATAAGCAATGATTTTTGAAGCTATGTAACACTGAAGACTGGAATAAGGATGCTGAAAATAAGAGGAGTAATTTACTATTTAAATAAATTTAAAAAATATATATTTTTAATGCGATTAATTATTCACAATTATTTACAGTATTTTACAAAGTGTTTATGTAAAGCATGTATTGTATATAGTGTCAGAGAATCTTATTTGAGAACAATAATAATAATAATGTGTTTAAATTGTTTTGCAACACAATATCATTTTAATCATAGTTTAATCTGATACAGGTCATATGCAAGATAGATGATTTCTTCATTTTTACTCAAATGTATTTATCATGAAGCTTTTCGCTGTCTCTTTGATAAACATCAGACACGTGAGAAAATGATGATATCAAAGTGAAACTTGCACTGTAAAAAATTAAGTAGCTTCAACTTATTATAAATTAATTGCTTTTTTATGTTTTTTAGGTTGTTTTTTTTTTACTCAGTTAAATACTCTCTGAAATGTCACTTTTTTTAGTTGGACCATAGTTGACTCCACCTTTAAAACAACTATAATATTTTTATTATATTATTCTGAATGTTTTTATGCACTTTTAATTATACCCTGAATTAGAAAAAGTTGGGAAATGTGTGGAAAATGCTAATAAAAAAAATTGTGATTTCCAGGTTATAAATATGAACTCAAAATATTTTATGTTTTGTCTGGTCAATTTCATTTCATTTATAAATATACATGCTTTCCTGTCATTCAGACCTGCAACACATTCTAAAAAAATTGGGACAGGAGCAATTTAGGGCTAGTAATCAGGTAAATTAGTTAGATTAGATTAGATTAGATTAGATTAGATTAGGTTCAACTTTATTGTCATTACACATGTACAAGTACAAGGCAACGAAATGCAGTTTAGATCTAACCAGCAGTGCAATAGCAGCAAGTGCAGGATACAGTTATAAGTTATAAAGTGCAGTTATAGAAAAACTATGGTGATATTTACAGATGGATGTACTATGAACATTATATACAGGTTGTATTAGCTATGAACAGAGATTTACAATAAATATATGTACAGGATGCTATTAGTAATCAGAAGTGTGCAGATAGATAAACATAATTACAAATGTCCATGTGCAGTGGGTATGTACAGTTCAAATAAATGAATCAGTGCAATGAATATGTGCAAACTTTAAATGTGCAAATGTTAAGTGAAGTTTAGTTATAAACAAATTTCGAGAGGATCACGTGCTTATGATTGCTAGTGGCTGGATCCGCATTATCCAATTCTCAATGCACCAGTCAGACGACTCCTAAGCTACTACAAATACCCTGGGTTACGTACCACTGCTATCTTCGTTTTGAAGACAGCTCTGCTCCGAATCAACTGCTACTGCTACAACAACAACAACAACAACTACTACTACAGGGCTGTTTATATCGAAGTTGATATTTAACCACATCATGTGTATGTTTTTTAACATCTAATTTTTACGATGTGGGTCGTTAGCCCATTGCTCAACCCTCAACAAACAATGTCCCAGCTAGGACTCAAACCAGCGACCTTCTTGCTGTGAGGCGACAGCACTACCCACTGCACCACCATGTTGCCCCTGCGTGTATTAATTAATAAAAATGTATATAAGCATTTAAATTTCTACTTAATAATTTAACTTTGGGCGACATGGTGGCGCAGTATGTAGCACGCTCGCCTCACAGCAAGAAGGTCGCTGGTTCGAGCCTCTTCTGGGTCAGTTGGCATTTCTGTGTGGAGTTTGCATGTTCTCCCCGTGTTCGTGTGGGTTTCCCAAGCTTAATTGGGTAAGCTAAAAAATTACCATTGTGTATGAGTGTGTGAATGAGTGTGTATGGATATTCCCCAGTGATGGGTTGCGGCTGGAAGGGCATTCGCTGCGTAAAAACATATGCTGGATAAGTTGGCGGTTCGTTCCGCTGTGGTGACCCCGGATTAATAAAAGGACTAAGCTGAAAAGAAAATGAATGAATGAATAATTTAACTTTTCTCTTTCATCAGATGGGTTCAGGTATAGTGCCGCTGTCCTTATGTGCTTCAGCATAATTGAGAATCACAAGCAAAATAACTACCGTGTGTCATATAACATATATCGACCTATCAGCGCAGTTGTCAAGGCAGAATTTCAAGCATGACCAGTCATTTTAAACAGAGACATGGTGAATCGTTTAAAGAAATTAAAATATTATTTACATTTTTTTTGCCTAATGAGAAAGTTATACACACCTCTTTAAGTTTTGATACCAAAACTTGGTATTTTAGATAATGTCAAGTTATATTAACTTAATATCTTAATATTAGTAATGACAAAAGCGGGGTTTACAGTGTACATAGGGAGAATGCCGATCAAAGTGTTCCTGCAGATCGTTTTTATGAAGTGTGATTTATTAAAAATAGAATGAAATTTTTTTAATGTTAGAGGCTGGCTATACTCACAGACTGTTTCCACACATCTCCTCAAACAACTCATAAAAATATTTTTACAAATAGGTCCCCTTTAAAGTCGTCATTTTCTGTATGAACTAGTCAGTCTCTCAAATAATTTTGGAAGAGTTTTGAAGGGTTTTAGATAGCATTTCAGTCAGTCAGGATTTCAGTGAGGAGCTCTGAACTTTTATTGGACTACTGCAACACATTTTATAAATCAAATAGAAGCTTTTAATTGCAAAGTAGTCATTTGTCTTTTGTTTATGCTCAAAAAGATCATTCACATCACTATAAAGTCTCTGGGGCCTTTGGAAGATATCAGTTTGTTCTTGTTAATGCTCTCCAGCTTGTGTGGAGTGAAGCTGTACAGCATAAATAGTGTAATGATTGTTTAACCTTGCATCGCACCATTAATATTTCATTTGCGGCAGAAAGAATCCAACTGTTGAGAGATTAATATATCTCTATCTGAGTGTATGTGATCTAATGAAAGTTCAAATGAGGCCATATGTGGTCTGTTCACACCAAAATGAAGATTTACACACCCTTGTCTTTCCAAACGTGTAAGTTATGTGCATGTTATAACACATATGAAGATATTCTTATAAAATATGAGCGATAACTGTCCCTCCAAAACGTACTGCAAGTAATAAGATTGAGAAAATAAATCCATATGCATTGAACGCTGGTTTAATCTTCTGTCTTCTGAAGAGACATAAGTGCTTTAGATGATGAACAGATGTATTTTGGGCTTTATTCACATATAAACATTGATCAGGGAACGTACGGTTGAGCTTCTGTTTATGCTCACTAATCAATGTTTATTTGCGAATTAAACTGTTCAATTAATATGGATTTTTTTGAAAAGGTTTATGAAGGGTCAGACTTACAATGGAGGGACACAGGATAAACTAATTATTATAGGTTACAAATAGATGAGCATGAGTAAATGACTTTGGCTTGAAGTAACCTTTTAATATTGTTATATTTTGTTAAAGTTTAAAGCCTATTTTTAGAATTCTTCTTGAAAGAGAAAGTGCATGTAAGAGTAAAAACTGGGTGGTTAACTAAATTCTTGACTGACATGGAGACATTATAAGTAGCACAAAAACATTTGAAACATTACAGTATTAGTGATATTGTTGCAATTGTTATTAATGTAATGTACGTTATTATTACTCATCTTCATATCGTTTTAATCCCCAGAGACAGTTTTCAGAACACAAAGATTTGAATTTGAATTTACTACTCGACCATTAGAAAAGTACGTTCTATATAGTATGAATGGAACTTGGATGTACTACATCCATCATTTGTCATTATCACATGACCTACCCGCATCAGTTGCGTAGATTCACTCCCATTCATGAGTTCTCTCACATGGCATCATGGATACGCACTTCAGAATTTTGACGGAAGTAGTACATCATCCAGGTATTTTTCACATACTGTTTTTCGAATTCCAGGAATTCGGACCTACTACTCTGCAAGCATACTGTATTTAGTGTACTATATAGTAAGGAAGCGTGCGATTTCGAACGCAGCAAAAGTAAGATATTATTGGTGAAATCTTAGAGCTCTCTCATCCTCCATAGACAGCAATGTTCAAGATTTTTTTAAAGTCTAAAAAATGGCAAAAACATTCTTGAAACAGTCCACATGCCTTCAGTAGCACATTATTCAACAGTTTCCTCTCCTCAGAGTCAGTATAGGGTGCACATTCATGATAGCATTGTGCACTGATGTACACCCACGTACGACTTCCTCTGTTTGAAACACGGCAGTGGCACATAATCGAGGTAATAAATCAAAGGCGCAACCGAGAAACTTTTAATGAAGTCATTCGTTTTGTGTGAGCATCTAAGTGTTCATGTAGTTGATGATATTCAAATTAAACCCTATATAAGGCATATGTTCTGTTTTGAAGATGTTTTTTGGCAGTTTTCTGAAATTTGAATGAGTCTGGGAACCAATATGTCTATATAGAATGAGGGAGCTCTTCGATTTCACCTAAAATATTTTAATTTTATTCCAAAGACAAACAAAAGTCTCAAGGGATTGGAACAACATAAGGATGAGTAATGTTAGATTGTACTGTATTTGGCTTAACCGTTCTTGGGTGGCTTGCCAATGTATTAGATTAGACTATTATTAGACTCTAATTCATAAAATAAGTAAGCTGACCAAAGTTCTTACGGGAAGAATACTTTATTGAAGACAATGACTAGTGCAGTTCCTTAGCAGAGATGTTAACTCATCGGTCTTCAAGGAACTTAACCCAAAGTACTGTCTGCGAGACACTACTTTATAACAAAGGATATGACCTCCGGAGATTACCCAACTGGTTTGGTTGGGTCAGGAACTCTTGAGTTTCTGTAGGCCATTAGGTTCACACCTTTTCAGATGCAGATACTTGTTTGCATATAAAACAATGCATACAACCTATCAATGAGTAATTAATAAAATACAACTTTTAATGGGGGAACTAACAAGTACTTATAAATACTACTAAGTATTTATTTACTACTAAGTATTTAAGTACTGATAAATATTACTTTTGGTCCAGTTGTTTCTTTTTCTAGACAAGACCTCGACTTGAGCAAGCAACTGCAAAATCGATTGTCTACTGTTAATTGTCTGTAGAGTGTACAGAAATCAGGGATAACACATCTGCAATTAAGTGGTAAATGAATAAATCCGAATCTTCATCGAGGATGTGTGTTGTACCTTTATAATTTCCCCCCACAAAGCCTCCTGAGTGCTCGTTTTCCACACTTATTGGCACATTAATTATTTTGTCGAGTTGTTTATGTTCCCACATTCCCCAGTTGGAGATGCGAACGACTGTTAGAGTGTGATTGAAATGAGAATGTACATCGATGCAGCACCTGTTGTTTTCTTGGTTGGCAGCCAAGTGCTCCAGCCCTGAGAGCCGAGCACTCCAACGCATTTGTAATAATCATAAAAAAATAGATCAACATTTTTATTCATTCACTTTGATATTTAATTGTTTCCGTCGAGCTGAAGTTTGACCAATGACCCGCTCTTCTTGTATGAAGAAGTCTGTAATTACATTTAGCTCATTTGCAATTCCATCTGGAAGCTGTGTGCACTTAATACTGCCTACTCAGTGGTGTCGAGAAGTTTAGGCGGTCTGACGATTTGCTCATTACCCTGTGATATTCGCACTAGAGATGGCTTTAAGAGACCTATTTCAAAGGGATAAGAACCAATTGCTGTCTCTAGAAAGAGGGAAAGAGCCACACCAGACCGGGCATCACACTGAATGATCATTTCCAAAACTATGTTGTAGGTTGTGTTCTCAGCATGTGATGATTAATATTTATGCGAGTGCTCTGTGGTGCTTGACCAAGATGTCTGCAGCATTCATGGCATGATTTGTTTTAATTAACTTCACCACAGGCAAACGGAAGAGACAGGAAACTGGAAAAATGCTACTTTAGTAAACTGATGACACTGGCCTCAGGTTTTGCTGAGGCTAAACCACTGAGCTTTCTTTCATATATAAGCAGCTCTTTTTTTCTTCACGTTTATAAAGAGCTGCTTGCTGTTGCTGATTTATATGGCAGGACTCAACAATAGGGATGGCCCACTGGCCCAGGATTAGGGTGAATGAGCTCTGAGCGAGTTGACACGCAGTTACTTATCCTATCAGGCTTGTGCTGCCTTGAATCTGAAATTGATATGCATTTCTACTTTAAGCCCTTGATAACTTAAACATCTGGTTTTGTGTGATTTATTCTTCATTGTAGCAAATTCTGCTGACTTCCCACTAAGAAAGGGCTATGTAACACAATGGTTCTCAATCAAGAGCCTGACAGAGGGCTTCAGCAAATATCAATGGGGACAAGTTGACTTAAAATGATTTAAAAATGCATAAATAACACATTAATAGTATTGGTGAAGTTTCACAAACTAATTTCGAGAAAAGCATGTGATATGATTGATCGCAGCTGGTCTCCCATACGTAATCATTAGTAAGCCATCGAATTAATCCAACTCACTATAAATAGCCGTCTAGTATTACTCCCCTAACTATGTTATTTGAAGAATCCCCCCATCCACCCCATGTCCTCCTTTTCCTCATTTACCAGGGAACACTCTCGAGAACTACCTGATGTGTACCCCCTTAAATGCTCATTGACCAGGCGAGAGCCCTGGGCTCAATTATCTCCGAGCTCTGGGTTCTCTCCCGGGACAGCATGCCAAAACCTGCTAATATTATCAAGCAATATCTAAGTGTGAACTCTTGAAATACTATTAATACAGTCAAAATAAAAAAATCTAATTTAACCAATTACTAAAAGTGTCAAGAAGTTAAAAGAACATGATAATCTTGAAACATTCCTGGAATCATACAATGAATTGTGGTTATTTTCAATCATTTTAGTGAATTTGCAAAATTACATGTAATAGGCTGACTCCAAAATCGCCTACTGCTCAGTAGGTACTGCATTTGAATTTGAATATACTACTTGACCGTTAGAAAAATATGTTCCATACATTATGAATGTGAGTAGTATGAATGGAAGTCAGTCATACTACATCCGCCATTTTGTCATGAATACGTGACCTACCCGCGTCAGTTGCATCACTTCACTCCCATTCATAAATTCTTTCGCAAAGCATTATGGGATAGCATAGCATTCATCAGATGCACACTTCAGAATATTGCTGTAAGTAGTAGGTCATCCGGGGTACTTCTCGCATACTGTGTTTAGAATTCTAGAAATTCGGACATAGTACTTGGCTTGCATACTGTTTTTAGCGTACTATATAGTATGGAAGTATGTGATTTCAGACGCAGCCATGAGCTGCCTTTCCACTGCAGGACAAACGTCAAGCAACGGACCGGAAGTCGTTCTTTCCAATGGAAAGGAGTTCCGATCATCTCTGTATGCGGAAAATTCATATCCGATTTCAGCTGCGGATACGTTAAAATCCTGTGACTAGACCGTATGCAACCGGCCGACCGGATGTGATGTATTCCAGTGTTGTCCAGTAATTTTTTTTATATTTTTTTAATCAGAAATAAGTCTATATAAAAAAAAAACATTATATTCATAAATGAATGATAAAAAATATATTTTTTTATGTTGTCTCCACATTCCCTCCAAAAATTTTTGCGGTCTATAAGTTTTCTAGTATTCAGTCATTCATTCATTCATTCAACCATAGTGAAACACACGGAGAATAAAGGCTCTTGCTTTTGCACTCCTTTATTTCAGACAACCGCGAGAATCAGCTTTTCTCCCATGGTGCACGACAAAACTGAAAATTCTGTGCAAACTGCCACAAGGGGTGTATTCCGACAGTCATGTCCGAGTGTCGTGTGCAGTGGAAGGCAGCTATAGTCTTTGAAAAGCTACTACAATTTAATTTGATCAACAGATCATTTCGATTTATAGATTAATCAATTTTAGTTAGTTTTCATGGAAACTCGATGGAAACTGATGGAAACTCGTCTACAAGTCCATTAGTTATGTGTGTTTTTCTTTTCACAATGTCCACCTCTGTTCATGTTGTATCTTCTGTCCAGACATTTCCTTCAGTCTCCTGCTGCTTGTATTTGGGGTGTGCGGTTTGGCCCTGCTGGGTGTCATCAGCGTCGCCACCTGGAAGCTGTGCTGGGTGCCCTGGCGCAGCAAAGTGCTTTCCTCTAGCGCCACCGCCCTTGCTCCCACCCGGCCAGAGAGAGAACAACCCAGAGAAGAAGGTCACGGTGACTACTACCCAGCCCTCAGAGACATTATGGCAGCAGACAAGCTGAAGGATCCTGGGAACTTTCTGGAGGCGGCAGTGAAGATTAGTCATACGTCGCCAGATATCCCCGCAGACGTGCAGCTGTCCATGAAGGATCATCTGCTGAGACGGACGCGTATCTCACGGCAAACACCGAGCCGGCCTCCTCCAACAGGTCAGTGTTCTGGAAGAATGAAGAAATGCGTGTCTGAAGACCTTCTTATAGGTCACTGCAGTTTACTGTATATACAAAGCCATATGAGGTTAGTTCCAGTCATTCCTAATCATGTTAATACTTCGGAAATCTTGTAAATGTCAGACACAATTAGACCTGAAGTTGGTCTCTGGGATTTATTGACTCGAAAGAAGGTCAGACAGTGGAAAAAACACAATAAACTCTCAGAAATAAAGGTACAAAGGCTGTTACTGGGGGGTATGTTTTCATAAGGTACACGTTTGTTCTTTTTAGGTACTAATTTAGGCACTGTACATTCTTAAAAATAAAGTTGCCGGGAAGAACCTAAAATGGGGTTTTTATAGTGATGCCACAGAAGAACCTTTGATGGTTTCATAAAGGATCTTTTAGAAAAATTATTCTTCAAATAACTTATTTATCATAGCCTAAAACACTATGAAGAGTCTTTTGTCCTTTGTTGTTTGTTTGATGAAAAGGTGCCAAGGATGTTAAAATGATCTTCAGGGAACCATGGTTTACAGTGTGCTCAGCCTGCTGGTTTATCCATTCACACAACATTTTTTCATCACATGATCTCTTAAAACAAAATCACATGACCTTTTTTAATGCGCATACTGAAATTTGTATGGTAAAATCGTTTCCATCGCAGTCTATGCACATCTTTCTTATAGAATAAAAAGTTTATCCTACGCAGTTATGCGCATATGTTTTTATGCGCATTTCAAATGTATGTGCATCTTGGCGTTTCTGTCAACCGTTTTTTATGCGCATATCCAAAATGCGAGTAAAAATAGGTGGATGGAAATGTAGCTACTGTCTCCTCTCCACCAATCAGCTGTTGTGTACTGTGCGGTCTGGTGCAATAAGGTCAACGCATTAATCAGGTGGATGCTGTACTCTGGTGGTGGTTGTGAAGATTCTCCCCAAAAATGTGTAAAGCGCTGTAAGGAATTGTTGTTATTATTATTATTATTATTATTATTATTATTATTATTATTATTATTATTATATATCACACTCTACAAGGCTGTTTCTGTCCTTATACAATTCTGTTGACGTTTTGGTATGACGCTCCTTCCACAGACATAAGCAATAAACTCGGTTAGTCAACTGACCCAGTGTGTTCTGATAGCTAATCATGTAGTGTACATTTTCAGTTAAAGTCATGCCAGAGTTTATGTAAATTGCAGGGTTTGCAATGTCACTAACCCAGAAAGAAGCTTGTCCTAGACCCTACCAGATGTGTGTCAATGGCCCTTAATAAGCGAATTTTGTATAACAAAATGCCTTTCTTTACATTGTAACTTTGCAGATGTTGTTTTCTCAACAGCAAATCACACAAACTATAGTAAAAAAAATGAAACAAACACAACTTTAAGATTGTAGGTACTACTATGTACATTTACTACAGTATATTTAGGAACAAACATGTACCTTTTGAAAATGTATTACCCTATTGACAGCTTATGTACCTTTTTTCTGACAGTATATTTTGCGAGAATATAGTGGGAAACTAATAGCACATCCCGAAATATCATCATCAATTTGCATTCGAACATGGTTCATAATTCATATGTAGATTAGCACCTGTTGTGCCTTTTGTGAAAGAACCATAACAGAATGATTCACCCACCAAATTTTGTCTGAATGTTGCCAGGCATAGTTCCTTCAAGAAGCACCTTCCCAGGCAGATGCACCATGTCACCAGTCTGGACCGCGGAAGTGAATTTTTAGACGTGGAGGACCATCCCACTTGCACCGCTGCCTCTCTTGGACGCATCCAACCGGAACTCTATAAACAGAGTACAGTGGAAGCAGAGGAGTTGTCTAAAAATGACACTGACAAATCATGCGGCAAGATCAACTTCTCCCTAAAGTACGATTATGAGGGAGAGCTTCTCCTCGTCACTATCCTCAAGGCATTCGATCTACCTGCGAAGGATTTGTGCGGGAGTTCCGATCCATACGTCAAGATCTACCTGCTGCCTGACCGCAAGCGTAAATTCCAAACCCGTGTTCACCGCAAGACGCTCAACCCCACGTTTGATGAAACCTTTCAGTTTCCAGTCCCATATGAGGAGCTGGGGTCCAGGAAACTCCACTTGAGCGTTTTTGACTTTGACCCGCTTCTCACGGCACGACATGATTGGTGAGGTGATCCTGGAAAACCTTTTTGAAGTTTCAGACCTCTCGCGAGAGACGTCCATCTGGAAGGACATCCAGTACGCCACTAGCGTAAGACAATTCATCCTCTTTACTAATTTAGCAAGCCCAGACCCCCAATGGTGATTTATCACATTAGCGTGGCTTAATGTGACCCTAATGATTTGCTTTTCTAATATAGGAATCCACTTCTATTGAATATTTTACTGAAAACACAAACAGTGATTAATTAGATGATTCATAGACTATGTGTCCTATAGGGTGTGATATGGTAATTTGTCAAAACTATAATTACCAAACATGATAAATTGTGCAATATACATACAGTAAGTACACAAAACATTGAGCGCAATAAATAAAGATTATTGCTTTAGTCTGCAGTAAGTCAGTTCTCATAAAGTGAAGAAAATCAAATCTTATCAGAAGTATCATTTTCAACTTAACTTAATTTATTTTAGCTTCATTTATTTTAACTTAACTTTGCTCAAAGATAACTTCATTTATTCATTTATTTTCTTTTTGACTTAGTCCCTTTATTAATCTGGGGTTGCCACAGCGGAATGAACTTCCTACTTATCCAGTATATGTTATACGCAGCGGATGCCCTTCCAGCTGCAACCCATCACTGGGAAGCATCCATACACACTCATTCACACTCATACACTACGGACAATTTTAGCTTTCCCAATTCACCTGTACCACATGTCTTTAGACTTGTGGGGAAAACCGGAGCACCCGGAGGAAACCAACACGGGGAGAACATGCAAACTCCATACTGAAAAGCCAACTGACCCAGTCGAGGCTTAAAGCTGCGACCTTCTTGCTGTGAGGCGACAGAGCTACCCACTGGGCCACCGCGTCGCCTCAGTTATCTTTCGATATAATTTTGTCTCTGAACAGATGCATTAATTGCCAACTGTTTTTATGAATTGTAAGTCAGAAAATGTTTTGTGCACATATTTAGTAGCAGATTTAAATCCTATTCACACTGTAATAATCCACAAAAACAATACCAGCACGGAATAACAATAATGTTAATCTTTTTCTGAATACTTTTCCTATCTGATCAATGATAACAACATTGACAGAAAATCAAAATCCGTCCTGCTTTAAAGAGCTCAAGCATTCAAATATATCCAGTGCTGAGCATAAGCACGAGTACACTCCATTCTGAAAATGAATATTTTTTAATCTATTTCTAAGTAATAAAGGTAATATATTTTGGTGCATTTAAACAAAACAGATTTATTAAACAGATATATTATTAAAATAATATTATACTCACCAAGCATATTTAGAAACAGAAAAAAATGCATTTAAACTTAAGTAAAATATTGAAAAAAATTACAAACTATACTAATGTTTAAATAATTGGTTGCACTATACAATAAGGTTTTATTAGTTAATATTGGTTAATGTATTTATTAATTTGAACTAGGTATGAACAGTACTAGTGCAGCATTTATTATTCATAGTTCAACATTTACTAAAGCCTTATCAAATAATGCATGTTAGCATTAGTTAATGCACTGTGGGTTAACTTGAACTAACAATAAACAACTGTATTTTCATTAACTAATGTTAACTAACATGAACAAATACTGTAATAAATGTATTGTGCGTTGCTTGTTCATGTTATTAAATGTGATTAACTAACATTAACTAATACAACCTTATTGTAAAGCGTTAGCATATATATTTTGTTTCTCTTATTAATTCCACTCCATAGATTTTTATTAAAAAAAATTCCTAACATATACATTTGGTTGTAAACATTTTTACATGGTGATTTTAAGTTTTTGGTTAAATAAGCTCCAGATCTGGCTTCAGTACTGACCAACCTATTGTATAAGCACAAATATAATATTGCAAAGCATCCTATAGAAAATATGAATAGCCAGCACTCACTTTTGGAATTTACTCCTTTACCAATTGTTTGAATTTAAACCTACCTAACATTAAATAGTAACAGTTCTTGACCCCAGTAAGCTACGAACACAAATTAGTGTCGTTGGAAAGAGACACTTTGGGCTTTACTGTAGTATAAGGGGAAGTTTCATGCTCAAAAAGATAAAGTTATACATTATGAAGTCATGAGAAAAAAATGTATTGTGTTCAATATTTGTTTTTCCATATACAAACAACGAAAAACATTAATGTAATGTCCTAGAAAAAATATATACCTTGAAATCTAAGTGTTTCATGAGTTTACATTTCAAATTTGATGAAGATAGCATGCAAAATGTTTTCCGAGGCTATATCGGTGTCCTTCTTTCCCTCACCGTCAGAGGCATTTTCTCAAAAATGACCTTCCCAAACTAAAACAGTAACAGTTGCTGAATAATTTCAGTCTTCATTCACAGTTCATGTATCTTTGGAAAGAAGACACTTCGGGCTCTGTTATCCATCATATAGAGTTTATAATGCTCAAAATGAAAAAGAATTATAGATGCTTAAGTAATGTAGAAAAATTGCACAGCTCTAAACATTTTATAATTTCATAAACAAATATATGAAATTAGTCCTGGAGCACAGAAAAGAAAAGTAATATAGGTCAGAAGCCACACATGTCCTGAGTGTATGCAATATCATGCAAAATGAAATGTCTTGTGATTTTCTCCCTCTGCTTGTTTTTTGGAGAAGCAGTCTGATGATCACACATATACTGAAGGTTTCTAACAACTATTTTAGTTTTTTCACATACCACACATTTTTTAATTGTAAAAGATAGATTTGTGAAGGGTGTACTCATATATGCCGAGCACTGTATATCTTTTTTATATTGGTTTACATTTAAAAATGACAGTGTCAGAGCTAAATGAACCAGCACCAAATGTATTGTTCATCTTTGCCCCAAACCACACAAACCAAGAGAATTGATCTACAAGTCTGAACACAACCTTAATCTTTGTTATGTAATAAAGTAAAAAGATTCTCATTCCACAATAAGGACAAACTATTTATCATTACCTGTGGTTTCAATGCAACGTATTCATCATAGTAATGTGTTGCATTAATAACAGTTCTTATGGGATAATTTTGGTGCATCAGGACTTAAAGAGTTCCTCTTAGTATTTTCTCTTGTTGTGAGTTTTTGAATGTAGTGTTTTTGAGCTCTAAGTTCGTATCTCTTCTTCTCAGTAGACAATTTCTGGCAGTATAAACAGTCGCCTTGGGTTTTTGAGGGCAAAACTCTCAGACTCGCACTCCACTTCTGTATCGCTCACACGCAGCTGAATTGACAGCCTTGTGCAGCATGCTTTCAGTTCCACCCAAACACTCTCAATGAAATTTAACTTTTCCAAGCAGCTTTTCTAGGCTTGTCTGGTCTAGCCAAGGGCACCATTTGAGTCAGGACTGCCACTGCTTCTTGTTACATTTGAGTGAAGATACTCCAGCTATTCACTGCCCAAGCAAATCATAAGTAAAATGTCTGGGCATAGAAAAGATTGTAGACTGGCAAATGGCGCAATGATAAAAGCAACAGGACTGCACTGATAACTTGTAAAACAGCGGATGCTAATGATATCACTGATACGTCAAGCACGCAAACAGCAGTTCAGTGAACCCAGCTTGCTCAGTGACTCATGAAATTGTCTTGGAGGTAATTGCACTCTCATCTTACTACAGTGTGCTCAGTTATGATTATAACATTGCTGAGAAAATATGTATGTGTATACATTTATATGATTTATTGTAGTACAAGCTTAAGAGATGCACAGCTGGGTTAAATGTTGGAGAAAGACCTAAGGATGTGTGATCCAGTCACTCAATACCTTGTTGATTTGTGTATTGAATATTTTGTGCAAATCAATACGATCAATTTATTGATTGAAGTTGGCTGTGTTATGGACACTGTTAAAGTTTCAGCTGTAACAACAGCATCTTGAAATGACATAAAATTATCCTTTATGTACAGAATACAGAAGTCACTCACAAACTCGCAATGTTTGATGGTTGAAAAACCTTTTTGTGTGACATTTAATGTATGCTGAATGAAAGTCTTATAGAATACCAAAAATTATAACTTACCCTCAGGTCTTTTAAGATATAGTTGCATTTTTTCCTTCAGTCGAACATTAAAGGAGACATTTGGTCCTATGTGAGTCATAATATTATTTGATCCTAGATGCTGCAACTAGTATTAAAAGATAAGATCACATTTAGATGTGCAATCTCAATTGGAAATTCACCTATGTCTTGGACAGCCTAAAATGCACAGCAAAATTTCAGTTTTGAGAGAACTGCTGTATTATTTCTGTCCATCAATCCATCGATCCAACCCAGGCTCATTATTATGGTACCCCTGTATACATTTCTGGAGAGCGCAAAATACCTCCCAAGATGTACGTTTTTTGCAGTTTTTGTTTTCGCGAATCCACCAGAGGCTACTGTGTATGCTTTTTCAGATCTCAAATTTCCCTCGCGAGTGCCATTCGCACCGTTTCTTCTTGCATAAATCCATCAGATGCCGCTGTCGACTGAGTGATTGACCGACTGACCGACTGACCGACTAATGATTACCCCACCCACCCCCTTCACTAAACCCAACCAATAGTGTTTTCAAAAACAATCCAGAAAAAGAAAAGCCCTCGCCTGATTTTTACCACATTTTTAGAATTTTAACACTTTCTCGCCCTGTTTTTATTTGTTTCTTTTACTTTTTGCCTTTTGTCATCATCAACATCAACAGCCTGATGTATCAAGACATTTGTGCTGCCAATTACATTACAAACCACAGGAGAGGGCAGATATTTCAGCAAGATGGTGCTTTTTCTCATACTTCAGCCTCCACATCAAAGTTCCTGACAGCAAAGAAGGTGCTCCAGGATTGGCCAGCCCAGTCACCAGAAATGAACATTATTGAGCATGTCATGGGGTAAGATGAAGAAGGAGGCATTGAAGATGAATCCAAAGAATCTTGATGAACTCTGGGAGTCCTGCAAGAACGCTTTCTTTGCCATTTCAGATGACTTTATTAATAAGCTATCTGAGTCATTGCAGAGATGTATGGATGCAGCTGTCCAAGCTCATGGGAGTAATACACAATATTAATTCTTCTTTTCCACTGCACCATAACAGAAATAATGTACAGTGTAGAATATAAAGTCAAGTGACAAGACTTTTGTCAAAGCAAAGTCAGAGCTTGTTGTCCTAATTAAATAATTAAAAATCAAGGCGTGATCATATTTTATTTTGGTAAAATAAGCATAATTGCCTTTCATGCAAGCCACATTCTGATGTCAAATTATTAAATAGAAGTCAAGTTATTATTTGTTGTTCCTAAACTTGGATAGGCGACAAGACTTTTGTCAGGCATTGTACAGTCATTGTTCTAATGTACAGTGTACATTATGATGAATATATACTCACACACTCATAGACTTTGGTCTGTGGGTAAAACTGGAGCACCCGGAGGAAACCCACACAAGCACTTGGAGAACATCCAAACTCCTCACAGATATGCCACCTGGCCTGGACCAGTGAACTTCTTGCTGTCCAACCAATCAATCAATCAATCAATCAATCAATCAATCAATCAATCAATCAATCAACTGCTTTTGATAGTTTTATTTGAGAGTAAAGATCACCCCTACATGTGTTCATCATTTACCTCCATTCAAGTCATTTATATATTAACATTATTAGTAACCATGGTAATTTATTTGTAACGACACCATTATCTAGTAGATTTGATGTGTGTTTGTTTGACTCTGCAGGAGAGTGTGGATCTGGGAGAGATAATGTTCTCTCTCTGCTACTTGCCAACTGCAGGGAGACTCACACTTACTGTCATCAAATGTAGGAACCTCAAAGCCATGGATATTACCGGTTATTCAGGTATGCAGCTGTCCCCTGTGCATCTTCATTTTCCCACATCTGTCAGCTTGCTTCCCTCTTCCTGTTTATACACTTGGACAGCCACATTTATCATTGTCAGCAAGTCAGACATTTTAGGATCATGAGAAGACAAGGGAGAGATGCGTTGAGAAACGTGTGTCACACCTCCCTGCTCTCTTGACAGATCCGTACGTGAAGGTTTCGCTGATTTGTGACGGGAGACGCTTGAAAAAGAAGAAAACGTCCATAAAAAAGAACACGCTGAATCCAACATATAATGAGGCGATCATCTTTGACATTCCCCCGGAGAATATGGATCAAGTCAGCTTACACATATCGGTTATGGACTACGATCTGTAAGTGCTATCTGAGTGTTTCTCTGTACAAATATCGGTAACACTTTACTTACAGGAGGTGGTTGTAAGACTGACGCCTTTATAGTTATGTTAAAACAGGTCATAAATGTGAATGAGGTTTTATGTATGCTTATGACAACTCTCGTTAAGTGTCTTTTGCGCAGTTATAATGTAATGTAATGTGTATTTATATAGCACATTTATCTCCACACCATCACCACCACACCACCACCAGTGTGCAGCATCCACTTGGATGATGCGACGGCAGCCACAGGACAATGGCACCAGTGTGCTCACCATACACCAGCTATTGGTGGAGTGGAGAGACATGGATAGAGCCAATTCGGTGGATGGGGATGATTGGGAGGCCATGATGGGTCAGGGTCAATGGAGGGAAGTTGGCCAGGACACCGACAATGATTTTTAACAAACAGAGAGTCAGAACCAAAGCTGCAAATGTGCGTACACAGTAAAAAATTCAGATGTATGAAACACTGAGTACGCGGAATCCCATGCATATTCTCTTTGTATATGCGAATTAACATGAAACTGAGTGGTTAAGAGAAGAACAGCGGCGCACCATCAAAGTGTGGACCGAACAGGCGGGGGAACAGGGGTTGCTGAACTAACAGAGTTGCCTCAATTGTGGGCGACACTTTACTGTCTGGAGTAGTATCCGTGTCTGTGGGAGACACAGATGTATTAGAGGAACACTTTGTTAGGGCGGTATAGCAGCACCCCTCCGCTCTTATCAAGGCAGCACCACTGGCATTTCAGCTGCCCAATCGTCCGCTCTAATACTGGCCATGTGCCTGCCACCATAGAGCCTTAGCCCAACCATGCTGTTTGTAAGGATGAATTAATCATGGGTTGACCAAGGCCACCTTGCTACAATATTTGTTAAACGCATTTGACCATTACATATTATTTACGCATTTATTGAATGGAAATGTTTCCGATTCACGTATGCAAATTCGTCTTTAGGTGGCACCTTTATAGCAATGCGCGTGCAGTTACATTGGGCAAATTTAAAACCAGCAAATTGTGCTTTAATGTTTGGCTGGTCAACTGCATGGTATGGAAACCTATACCTGCTAGACATGCTGATGATCCTGTCCCATACAGCTGGCATTGCACGGCTCAAAGATACTTTGTGCTCGGCGCCATTGGTGTAGTGGTTAGTGCATTGACACATGCGCTCCGGTGCTCACGGCGACCCGAGTTCAATTCTGCTTCGTGGTCCTATGCCGATCCTTCCCCTCTCTCTGCTCCTCATGCTTTCCTGTCAATACTTTCTACTGTCCTATCCAATAAAGGTGAAACCCCCCCCCACACACACACACACACAAGAAATACATGCACGCCAGACATGAAGTTGGCGTGGACCAACGCACATTCTCACGTTAATTTCATCCTTAGTATATCCAAACATGAGCGTGAAATCTGGCGTACCCAAAGTTTTTGTGCGTACGCAGCGTTGATACATGAGGCCCCAGATCTTTAACTACATCTGAAATCGCATTCTACTCGAGAGGGAACTACATTTGAGTTGAGAATATTATTTCATGACCATTAGAAAATGTACATTCTATATAGAATGAATATGATTAGCTTGAATAGAATTCAAAAATACACTGTAAAATATGCTTCCATCAAAGTCCCTTTAAGGCAAGTCATTTCACTCGGTGGCCATCTTTGAAACGCCTCTCGGGTAGTATGTTCAGGCATACTACCCGGTTTGAATGGGAAAACATCAAATTCTCTACGCCAAGCTTACGATTATACTATATACTTGGAATCACCAATAAAATTAAACAACAACTGTCTCATAGATTTCATTTCTAAATGTCCGAATCAAACAAAATCTGTATTTTTTTATGTTGCCCAAGCTAACTCGCATGCTCACACAAAAGAAACGAGATCACGACATCAACCTCATTTATGGCTGTGTTACACATTATCATCCTCTGATCAATGCTTCATCAGATTGCACTGGTCTCCCTAAGTAATCCACAATTTGGTCTTGATAGCGAATCTCCTCCAGAAATGACAGCGACTCTTTGTTTACAAGTTTGTGGGCATTTGAGTAATTGCTCTCATGTGATGTGCGTTTGGCAGGATGGACTGTACCGCACGTTTATTTCATACAGACCTGCTATGAATATAGCCGCATTCAGCATCAGGAGGCAGTATAAACGGGAGGCTCTCGTAGGAGAATTTTGCTTTCACGATCCAAAATAAATAATGTAATTCAACATGAGAATGTAGAATAGTGCTTAAGTATGCGATTTGGGAGTCATAAACATCGACATGGGGCCATTATAATCATGTCATGAATGTTCTTCTGATCACTTTTTGATATTGTCATTAAAAAATTCTTAATAAAACTGCCAATGCTCTGTCAGATAAATGACATTAGATAACATTTTAATGACAAATTCAATTTATTTCACTGTAGTTGATGTCAAGAAAAGTTTTAATGATGCTGCTATACAATTCATGAAGCAATCGTAATAGCCTCATGACATTAATGTTTATGACAGTTTTATGACAAGTTATGTGGTCTTGATAATGTCTAGTTGCTATAACAAAGAAATCTTAAACAATGTCCCCTTTGCATTTAAAATGACATGAGCTAATGACAGTTGTTGTGCGCATGCATAAATGATGTGTCATGCCATGATTATAAAGGCTTCATTACTGTCTCATGACCACCCAAATATTATGTTGTCAGTCTGCTTCACAAATCTATTCCTCATTCTCCTGGTGTGTAGAGTGGGACATAATGAGATCATTGGAGTCTGTCGTGTAGGGATCCATGCCGAGGGACTTGGAAGAGACCACTGGAATGAGATGCTGGCTTACCCTCGAAAACCTATCGCCCACTGGCACCCACTTGTGGAGCCCAAGAAGTCTGAGAAGGAGGTGACTGTTTATCCTTAAAACTTCTCTCAGTGGAAAAGTACATTTTGAAGAATAGTTTTTCTGTTTTCCTTCTCTCTTTCAGTGGAAGGCTCGCACCGCAAGCTTTGACAGCCAGGGCTCGTGTCCATCTCCCAGACTCCCTTCAAGTCCATAAAAAAGGGACAGCCTTTCTCTTCGACTTCAAGCCAAGTATCTCCCAAGTATCTGGAGAGATTCGAGAAATGTCCTTAGACGACATGTGACACAACTTATGTCTGTGTGGACATGCAGCGGGAAGCGGGAGTGCATCCTAGCCAAGTTCTAGCTTTTGTTGTGCTTGGATTGAAGTGTTGCTTTACTACATTGGGTAGATCCACAAGCCACAACTCAATGAGGTTGAAAAATACACTTCAAGATGAATTTAAGCACCGTAAAAGGGTGTATTTGCTGATGAATAGTGTAAAACTTGTAGATGTAAATTATATTTTATCTGACATTCTAATAGTATGAAGATATAGTTTATTATATATTTAGCCATTACTTCCTTCCTGTTAATTTGTCTTGTGTTTAAAGATTTGTTTGGCTGGAAAGATATATGAAGTCCTCGGTGATATAAATTGTATATGGTTTACATGCGGATCTGAGTAATTCCATTGATCTTCCTTTTGTTTGTGAAGTAGTGAATCTGTTCTGCCACCAAAAACACCAACGCCAAGAATCATTTGTATTCTGTCTACAAATATCTCATCATCCGTGTAAAGTATAAAGGTTTTGTTTGTAATTAATCATTAAAGTTGCTGACTGTTTTGAGTGTTCTAAGTAATTTTCTATTGTTTTTCCTGATTAAGTTCACCTCAGTTAAATCCATCCACAGATTTATCCTCCATTATCCATAATGTGTGGTTAAAGTCATCATAATTTCTCAATGCAGTAATTGTAGCTTCCAAAGTATAAAAAAAACATAACGAATATATCAAGGATGCAAATAATCCTTGGCTTTCTAAAATGACTTGAAATTATCTCTATGTAAATTAGAAGCACTGTTTTACAAAGACTGGTTTTGTATTTTACATCAAATGTGACAAATGTTCATTGTTCTGTATTTTTCCTGTTACCTTTGATGTGTTTTCTCTTTAGATAACATGATGTATTTTGTTTGCTGGCCTGGCTGGTACTCATTGTAATAATAATCACTGGCGTTTCTGTATATGAAACGCCTGATTCAGAGCCACTTGCACCTTTTATATTGAGAATTTGTATTTGTAATGTACATTTGCTGTTTCAGAACATCCCCTTGTACTTCAAAGGTGTGATTAAAGTTTTTGCTTCTATTGGTTGATTTGTTCTTCTTTCATTATTTGTTAGGCTAAATGTTATTAATAGCTGCTTGATTAGGGCCAGTTCAAAGAGTATGTGTTTCTGCACTGAAAAAATGGAAGACACAAGGGAGTGGAGTTTAAAAAGCCCTTTAGGTTTCAAGTTGACTGTACTGTATTATGCGAAGGAAACTGTAGAAGTTGAAAGTGTATTACATTGTTCTGCTTTACTTTTACTGTTCTAGACCTGTATATGCAGTAGACAAATGTGTTCTGACATAGCACTCCAGTTATAAAATTCAGCTTCAAAAATATGCTTTTCTTTACTTGTTTCATTTGTCTACCCCTACTCACTCTAAAATATATATTTATCCTAATGTGGTTCCAGACATTCACAAATTTGTTTTGTGTATGTGTGTGTTGTATAACAAAAGAAGATACTTTGAAAAATGATGGAAAATTGACATTTATAGTAGGATACCCTTGTTTTATCAGGATAATTAATGTTTTGGTTGCTGTGTTATATCGTCTGTAGCTGTCCACTAAAATGATTTACACACACTTCCTTCAAAACGACGGCCAAATACACTGGGAAAGGGCTGGCAAATCAACATTTAATGTGTATTGATTATTTTTATACAACAGTTCTGTCTGGTTCTTGAATTTGATTGGCTAATATCCAAGCAATATTCTGCAAATAACAGCACTCACTCTTTACTTTATTACTCCGCCCACATCAGTGACAAGCAGAGGACACAGTTTGACAAATATTGCTGCTGTTGGACAACATAATGCACTTTTGAGGCTTTTTTGTTGTTGTTGTTGTTGTTGTTGAGAATGTAGTTGTTAGATTGTAGCTACGCAGTTTATTTATAGGGATGGTGCCTATTTTAAAATATTTATAATTTCGGAGCATCGGATTCAGTGCATTGGCTCCCGCCTTCAGCCTGTCTGAGCAGACCAAAGAAAGTGACGGTTGACGTTCCGCCACAAGATGGCGACATAGACCGCATAATAAGTTCTTAAAGTGAGGAAAAACTCAACGCTTTCTCATAAGTTTCAAACTACAGCTGAACAAAAGCCTAATTAAAAATCAGGTAAGTCACATTCTAAGTTGTTGTTTCTCTTTTGTATTTTGTAGTGCTGTATTTATACCAACTGGTAGAAACGGGTAGTGTTTGCTTTGCTTTGGCTTTTTGGGGGGGTAATTATTATGATATCCTGATTGCAACAGAGAAATACTGGGAAATCATTCTGCACTGAAAAATTGTAAAACAAATCTAAAAATGTGAGCAAAAATTCGCTGTTTTGTCTTCGCTTTAGACAGAGAATCATTTAAATACTAGTTCTAACGTGACGTTTGTTAACTGCCAATGGTTTCTGCTGTTCTGACGTCAGCTGTAGATGTGAATGAATGGGGGAAGAAAGTAGTTCCTTGTACAAAAGGGTTTTTGAGACTTTTCATGCTTGATTTAGTTTTTATACACAAGATTATGCAGTCTAACTGTTGTATTAACGCAATATCACAGTAGTAGAGTGATGCAGGGAGGAAGAACGAAAGTTATTTTTATCAGTTATCAACAGAAACACCCGTTTTGAGGTTAGTCACATATCAACTGTTTCATATGGTTCACTGAAGTAAAAGGCCATGGTATATACTTTTGAACAAGATAGGCGGTTCATTCCGCTGTGGCGAGCCCTGATAAATAAAGGGACTAAGCCAAAGGAAAATGAATGAATGAATAGAATAAGATATGTTTTTCACTTAGTTTTCAACCTCAAACTTTCCAGAAAGTTCCAACTTAAATATGCGGAACTTCCAGAAACGCAACTACGGTGAGTGAAAACAAGAATAGATGGAGAACATGAAAAATTAAGCTAACATTTATGCTCATACCTTCTGATTAGCATTAACAATAAGCCTCATTAGGGATGATCTATTTGCTAAAGAATAACAATACAGTTAGAACAGTTTTGTCATTTGTTGTTGTAAAATCCTAATGTTATCATATAGGCTAGGCTAACACATTAAAATCTGTTTTTATATTTGAAGTAGCATACGATTCCTGCAATTGTTACATATTTATAGTCTATATTATCCATTTTAGTTATAATGTAAGCATACGAATGTGTACAATTGTAATAATAGTATTTTGATCACTGAAATATGAAACGGGTGGTTATATCAGCACTTATATAACAGATATTAACAAATGTATTTAATAGACAATGTATTTTTGAAAGTATTTATTGACAATATACTTCATATTAACATAACATATGCAATTATTTATTAGTTCTGCTCCAGGCAAACTGAGTTAAAATGTTCATTGTTGAGCCCTGTACATTAATTTGTAGTAAAGTCTTAACAAAAGTGTCCAACCAATCATATGTTATGTTTTACGTGTAAATACAAAGCTCAAACGTGTTGATGTGATAGGTTGAATAAGATAATCAAGCCAATAACATGGGCATTTCATATCCTGCTCTGCTTCCCTCAGTCCTCTGTCGTCCTTCTACACCTCTAGCTTCTTTTTCAGTTGGAGTTTGTAGAGGATTTGATAGCCATCGTCCCAAGCGTAGAGCAGCTGTTCCACAGGGCTGTATTTAAGGCTGGAATGAGTGCCATATCGTTTTGGAAAGTATACATGTGGAGCTTCATCATTGTTGACCATATCGCTGACGTCAAACACACACTGAATTCGAGAACGACTGGGTAATTTGGAGTTGTAGACCACATAGACAGTCCCGCAGATGACGAATGCTGCCTCTGCATTCTCCCTCACACAAGGGGTGTCCCACATCTGCTGGATGTCTAGCGTTTTGGGGTCTATCTTGGCCAAAGAGATGTGCCGCTCATTTTCCTGAGTGGCATAGATTGCCCACAGTCCCTCTTCATCCACTGCTAAATCAATGAATGTCTCGGGATTCAGGCTGTACACGGGGAGCTGGTTTTTAACTGGAAACACAGCACTGTCCACAATTATGTTCTTCTGGAGATCAAACTTTATTAGTTTCATCTCTTCACCCTGCTTCAGGTAGTACATGTGGTTGTTGTAGATGGCGTGGCCCATTCCACGCCAGGCCGAAGGGAGCTGGATGGTGGTGGCCCCAGAGGTGCCTTGGGAGGACGTGAATTCACGGACTGTCCCAAATTCAAATACTGTATTATCATCAGTCCCATTTAAGATGTACACTTTCCCAGTGGCACTTCCCATGTCCTTGGTCCACATGCCCTTAGCACCACCCACTCGTTTGAGGATCTTCATGGCTTTGATGCTGGAGATCATATCACTGCAGTCTAAACATAAGGACACATTTAAATTATTTTCATTTTTGGTTCAACTATCTCCTTGTTATAGTGTATTATAACATATTATACCATGTCTGCAGTACTTGATTCTGATTGGTCAGTCGCTACACTCCAAGGTATGTTATTCTCAGATAACAACTGCTGAAGCTATTAACACAGGCTCATCCAATGAATCATCTCGACCGGCAGTGAAAATATACCCATATTTATTTGCTTGTCTGTCAATTGTTGACTGTTTGGTGCCATCTTGTGAGTGAATAATGAGGTTAGTGTATGCTCAATTCAGCTGTTTTCGTTTCTGTTAGGGCTGCACGCTATTGAAAAAATCTAATATTGTGATATTTTTTTTATACTGCCATAAATATTGCGATATGAATACAATTTCACTAGATGAGCTGAATAACTATTTGGAAAGAATTTATCATTTAGATTGATTGGGATGATTCTGTAGGGGAGTGTGTCTGCATGAAATATAATCAACAATCTACAAGCATAGATAAATTCAATAAAGAAAAAGATACAAATTAAATAAACCGCATTTTATTGTTTTCCGAGGAGTCGAATTCTATTTAGATATATAGTAATTGAATAATCAAATGTAAAATAATACTGCATAGTCTTCGTTTTATAAACAATTCAATGAAATTAATCATTGTTAATTTGTCAAAGATACAAAAGCTACAATTTATCATGCCTGAATGCATTAAAACCCTAACACAGTCACAGGCCTCAAAAACACACTTGCGAAATTATTATTATGACTATTGCGAATGATCACATTGTGATATCGATGTTAAAACGGTATATTATGCAGAACTAGTTTCTGTCAGCTTTGACTTTCATTAAAGAATTAATAAACTATTACACAACAATGTTTTGCGTTTAATTTTACGTTTTGTGGCAAGTAGCCATTTAATAAGCGGGGAAACATACTGTAAATCCAGGCTGTTGTTTTCGAAGAATAAATAGATTCAGTCTTATACAACATCGGCCTACCGATAAACCTGTCATGCTTAGTATAGTATACTCCCTGGATGTACTTTATCCCCTACTTAATGCCTATTCCAGTTTCTCCCTTTAATTACTTTGACACTATGTTAGAGGGTTAGATCACCCCAAACTTAAAATTCTTTCTTCATTTACTTATTTTATCATGTACTCACCCATATTTCAAAACCCGATTTCATTCATCTTTGTTACAAAAAGGAAAATAGATTGTTGTCCCTTCATTGAATGTCAGTTCACTCAAAACTTTGAAGCTTCAAACATTTGTAAAATGTAAAAAAAAGAAGATGTAATTGAACCAAGTTAAGAGACAGTTTTACTTTATATGATGAACAGGTTTTATTTGGCCTTTTATTCACAGGTAAATATTGTTTGGACATCAACTTTACAGAATGCATGAAAACAAAAGCTCAAATGTGCCATGTGACACTTAAGAATAAACCTAATTGGTTCTCACACATCAAGCAAGCATACTTGGACCAAATTAGTATGCTTTAAACATTGTTTGCTGATGTTTACAAGTGAATGAAAGCCTAAATTAAATCTTTTCATCTTGTAAAGCTTATGGAAAGCTTTAAGCATGTAGTAGACACTGAGTGGAGGGATAGTATCCTCCTAGCTTTAAAAAGAAAAATGTTAGTTTGTGGAGATGAGTGAATGCTTTATAGAATTGGAACAACATTAGAGTAAATTATGACAGAATTTTAATTTTGTGATGAACTAACCCTTTATTCATCAAAATTTCTGCATCATTTCGTTTGCACTGCATCTCTATCAATATTTATCCTTTTCTGTTCCAAAGTTTATCCCGCTCCTCATAATATTACTTATTGTGCTTTCCACTAAAGCCTGATTGAACACTAAAGCCTAATGGCAATGCACAGTACACTAATGACAGACTGGGTTAATCAGATTTGTGCCGTTTTGCTATGAAAATGCAATATAGAGCTGCTGAAGTGTAGAGGCGCTGTGTGAAAAGCATCATGATTTGTCCTCCAGCAGTATAATTACTGTCTCACTCAGTGATGGAATAATAATACTTTTTATTTAGTACCTCTAAGTGCTTTTCTAAACGAGGACTTTAGGAAGATTAGACCCCCTCTTTAATGCATTATGTATTACTCCGTCAAGTTGCTGTGTAGCTCAGAGCTTGATTTGATTGAACTTGCTTTCCTGTCATTCTCATGCCACTTACCACAGAAGCCTTGCTTCATTAAGAGATTCTTAAAACTGAATCTTTGAAGTGTGACATGCACTTTTCACTTTTTTCCTATTGATTTCTATGAAGTTTTTTCAACCATGAGATAGCATTGTTTTAAAACTATTATAACTATAGAACTATACAGTGCCTATAGGAAATCATCATGCTCTAAGAAAAATCTATACCTTTACTCACATTACACCTTGCTTTCAAAAGACCTTTGGGATAAAGTTTTAGAAAGGCACAGATTAGGAGAAGGCTACAAAAACATTTCAAAAGCTGCAAATGTTATTTGGAATGCAATTTGATGTCAGGCTGTATGACAAATAAAGTAATTATTTCAGTAAAACTTTATTTTGATGGTCCCTGTTGCACATTTTGTTGACTAAAAGTTGCATTGCAACTACATGCCAATTACGTCTCATTTGAGTATTAGTAAACTGTCTGCTTAATATCTGCTGACACTGCTCCTTCAACCGACATTTACTGTAACTGACTATAAGAAATTTTGCAAGTACATGTCAACATACTCTAACTCTAACCCTAACCCCAACCTAACAGCCTACTTATAATCTATTGAAAATTAGTTGGCATGTAGATGCAATGTAACTTAAATTCAACAAAATGCATTAAAGGGACCATCAAAATAAAGTGAAACCATTATTTCAAAGGGGTGTGATGATTTTCTATAGGCACTGTAGATTTAATACAGAAAAAATAGAAAACTATAGATTTAAAACTATATATGTATAGAAAGATATAAAAGGTGTAACTAGAAAACTAACTAGAAAATTATAAATGTTATATTGGCAAAATGGCAAATAACTGAAATAAACAAAAATAATAATCAAGCACAACAAGGTGTAAAATGTAAGATAAAATTAAAAACTGAAGAAATATATTAAAAAAACCTAAAACTAAACTAGAAATATGATGTATTAATATACTATCAATACTATAATAGTATATGAAATAATATGAAAATATCATTTCCTGATAAAAATGTATTTTATATGAACATTACAGATTTACTAGTCCAATGTATTTTCAATTGTGTTATGTTTCATGAAGACATGTTTTTATTTGTTGCTTTTAAAGTTTTTTGTTATTTTATTTTACAATATTTACAAATGTTCTTGTTGAATTCTCTCAATTGAAATGACTGTGAATAAATTTTGCCATTTTTTAAAAAGGAATTTACAGGGCAGGCCAAAGTCCTCTTTTACACTGTAAAAAAAATCAATGACAAAGGGTCAAGACAACATATATTTTATGTTAGTTTATCTTATTTTAGTATGTTAATCGGATTAAAACAAAATTTAAGTCTTACAGAGTTTAACTTAATATTTTATTCAGTTTGATTGAAAGATAAGATGTCTAGAAAAGTTAATTTAGTTCAACTAAAAAATTAAAGGCAGCAATTTTATTCTTGTTTTTATGCACTAATTGTATGTATTATCAATTTTATGTATGTTTTAAGTTAGCTAAAACGTCTGCACACAAAAAAAATTGTGCCTCTAATGGATTGCAAATGGGACTCCAGATTACTGAATTGGTTGAACGATCCAACTATGGCTCATATTATCATGCTGAGGGACGAGCATTACTCATAGCTAAGCATGTGGAATGTTACCTAAAGCTCTTTACCTGTAAGCTTGGCGTACTTGGCTTTGTTTCTCTCCTTGACAAACGTCACCTGCTGCTCCACCAGCTTGTCATCCACATCCACGCAAGGCTGCGCGCCATTCTGTGTTTCGAGGTAGTCCATCTCTCTCTCCACGCGATCTACGCGTGTTCCCACAGTGTCCAACTCGCTCCGCAGCGCCTCCTTGCTCTTGTCCAGGCCCTCTAGCTGTGCCACCATCTGCTGCTTGAACTCGCGCAGCTCAGAGGCATAGCGGCTGGTCTGCTCATGCCACAAGGAGATGCGATCCTGCCAATGGAGAAATAAACAAAAACAAGTATCAAGAGGCTCAGCAAAGGAGATATGAATTAGTCAACTGTAAACATGTCAGTGAATGAGGCATCTTTCATATGAAAAGGCAAACTCAAGGCTAGCAATTAGCCTGTGGTCTTGTGGGTACAAAAATGCAAGTGGTTCTTCTGGTTAAAAGTCACCAGAGTTTTAAGGTGGTTGTCTGGGTGTTGCTATGTTGTTTATTAGAGAAGAGCCAGCCTGTTATCATTTGGTTATCTGTTTGTCTCTAAAAAATAAAAACTGTTGTGTGAAACATGGCAAAGTGCTAACTAATTTGATGTCAAAATCTTGACGTCAATTTGACATCCACATATTAAAGCACTTTTTCACCACCAAAATAAATAATGCTGTTCTTTAATGGAGTTGTTGTTTTTTTTTGGCCTTTATTAAGTGGATTGGACAGTATTTCACACAGGAAGTGAAGTGGGAGAGAGAGAGGGGCTAGGGACAGAAAATGTCCTCAAGCTGGGGTTTGAACTCAGGACACCCTGAAATGCTATTGCACCATATGTCAGCACACCAACCACTAGGCTATTGCACCAACCTGTAATCATGTTTTGACATGGCATATATATACTCACTGGCTACTTTATTAGGAACATCTGTTCAACTGCTCGTTAACGCAAGTTTCCAATCAGCCGATCACATGGCAGCAACTCAATGCATTAGGCATGTAGACATGGTCAAGACGATCTGCTGCATTTAAACCGAGCATCAGGATGGGGAAAGGTGATTTAAAGAGCCCATATTATACATGAAATAGGGTCATATTTAGGTTGTAAGGGTCTCCAACAACAGTCTAATATGCATGCAAGGTCAAACAACACTTTCATGGTCTTATAATCTGCATTTATTTTACCTAATTATCCCAGCGACACCCATATGAATCGTTCAGCGATTCATTTGTTCCCAAACCCCTCCTCAGCGCGAAGCTAATCTGTGCTGATTGGACCTATGACAGCCTGCTGCGATTGGTCGACATGGACAAGGCTTCAGCGCGAGACAGGTTGGATGTGTCAGACAGGCTGGTGGTGGTGGTGTAATGGTGTGGGGGATATTTTCTTGGCCCACTTTGGACCCATTAGTACTAATTGAGCATCGTGTCAACGACACAGCCTACCTGAGTATTGTTGCTGACCATGTCCATCTCTTTATGACCCCAGTGTACTCATCTTCTGATAGCTACTTCCAGCAGGATAACACGCCATGTCATAAAGAGCGAATCATCTCAGACTGGTTTCTCGAACATGACAATGACTTCTCAAATGCTTAAATGGCCTCCACAGTCACCAGAGCTCAATCCCATAGCACCTTTGGGGTGTGGTGGAATGGGAGATTCGCATCATGGATGTGCAGGCGACAAATCTGCAGCAACTGTGTGACGCTATCATGTCAACATGGACCATATTTCCAGTACCTTGTTGAATCTATTCAACGAAGGATTTAGGCAGTTCTTAAGGCAAAAGGGGTCCAACCCGGTACTAGTAAGATGTACCTAATAAAGTGGCCGGTGAGCATATGTTCTTTTTAAATGTGTGTAAAAACAACAACTTTTTTTCCCCCAGTGAGCACAATATATTTTAGTTTAAGAAACACTTCTGCTGAAAAAGACTTCTGCTATCTTCATTAGTTTAAAAAACAGATTTATTTACAACTACTTGAAAATACATCTTTGGATACCTTTCTCTTTTTTGGATATAAAGTAAGCCACTGCACTGTTCAGGTCTATAGCATGCTTGGATGTTGGTGCACAAACGACTGCTTTTTCAAATGTTTCCTGAATTGTAAGCTGACTAGTAGATTTTTAATAGGAGGTTCCTTTTCTTCTGGAGATACTGTTGCCCTAAAAAACTAAATAAAAAAATCATAAATAGCATGTAAAAAAACTAACATATACCTTAGGAACAGTATAACTAATATATTTTAGCTGTTTTAAAACCTTGACTTTTCCAAATCGATGTAAACCTTGAAATCGGTTATCCTCCCAGGCCTGGGTGCGTTAAATGTCAGTGCACTAACCAGTGGGTTATTGCATTCAATGTTAATTGTCAATTTGATGTTGTTTTGAAATCAAGGTAGTAAATTTACAATTATTTACTATTGTGACGTGTTTTTTATGTATTTTTGACATCAAAGTCTTGATATACAAGTCTTGATTCTGAGCCTGATTAAATAAACATTAAAAATATGCATTTACTGGCCAATGACAATATGGTGAAAAATATATTATGAATCATGAATGATAATCATATTACTGATTTTTTAAATCAATGTGCATTGTGAAATGTTCTGCACAAACGCATTTGGCTTGACTGACTTAGTATGTTAGATCATGCGCATGCAGACACTGATTTGAGCTTAATGAACTTGCATGTTCTAAGCAATCATACATTTAAAACCATGAACTCAAGCACATTAAATACTGAGTCAGGCAGCCCCATGAGTGCAAATTATTCAAATATAAGCCCTCCCCTGACAGCTGCAGGAATTCATGAGGACTTTGGCATCGGAACAGCATCTTTTGCGCTGCAGATGGATCAACCTTTGGCAGCAAATGTTCTTTTTTGAATTTGTGACTCAGTGGAAGGAAAGAAGCAGCGAAGTGCGTTTTAGCATAATCACACAAAATGACTTGCCGTACGTGCAGAGTCAGCACAGAGAGAAAACAGGAGAGAAAATTTCCTTCATGTGGCCGAATCCAACACATAGAGGGGGATCGGGTGACTGATTCGTGGAGAATGAACACAAGCAGTGGGAACGAAGCGAAAGCTGAAAGAATGAGATAAAATGGGATTGTCTGTTGTTGTTTTTTTTTGACTAGCAGTTGGGTAAACCTACCGTTTTCAGTAGGCTTGTAAATATTGTACATATATTGATGGATTTTATGACTGTATATGTGACCCTGACCAGAAAACCAGTCTTATCTCTTTAACCGCCCACCAAGAAAATTTTACTCCTAATGTTGCTAGTTAACACACTCAATGCATTTTTTTTCAACACATCCCATCATTTCTAAAATATCAACTTCAACCAAATGGTTGATATGTCGGTTTATGGTAAAAGTACTGAAATTAATACATATACTATAAAAATAAAAAAATATGAAGTGTAAGACCAATTTATTTAAAAACATAACCAAAATAAAACATTTTGAATACTAAATCATCTTTATTTATTGAAGCATGCCATAAAATATTTTAGATTCTCATTTAACACGCTTTCTTTTTTTTCTTTTTTTTACATCAAAAGCAAAATCAGGTGTAGTAGTGAAACAGAATTATATTTGTTTGATTTTTTTTTTTTGTAAACCAACAATGCTATGTCTGTAAACCATTATTTAAAATGGTCATTCTTTAATGACTTTAACTGTGATTGTTTCAAACTGTGAAAATATGGTCAACTATTTTCTAGTGCAGGCAGTTAAAGGGTTAAATTGCACAAGTATTGTGGGTATAACTAAAAGTACATTGAAGTAATTCCAAAGTAAAGTTCCATTTTGTATATTTTCCTATTGTAAATATAAAAATTTAATTTCAATCTTGATTAGTAAAATGCATTGCTAAGAAGTTTTTGTTTGCACCCACGAACACAGATTTTGAAATCACGAAAGTCATATTCTCAACCATATATACCAAAATTTTCCTAAAATCAATCAATAAAAACACATAAGCTTATTTATTCGGCTCTCAAGTGATGTATAAATCTCACTTTTAAAAATATATCCTTATGATGTTTTTTTGGTCCAGTGCAGTGTCACATATTATATAAAGAGGCAAAAGTACCTTCAGGGACATTATTACCCAACTCTTAATTATAAAGAACCCTCTGGATGCCTTTATATCTGCATGCTTTTTATTGAAAACAAAGTTCTGTACCACAGAATGTCACACGATTCATAGTGATAATGATACGTTTATTAAGAGTAATAACATTAAAATAAATAACACTCACTCACTATGCTTCAGCTTAGTCACTGATTTATCAGGGGTGGCCACAGCGGAATGAACCACCAATTACTCTAGCATATCTTTTTATGTGGCAGATACTCTTCCAGTCACACATCTAAATAAATAACATCTGTTTGTATTAACATTAAAATGTATTGACTGATACTTTAGAGTAATTCCATGCATCTTTCCTGAATAAAAGGCTTTATTTCTTCAAGCGTTTCAGCAATAGTGTACCATGTACAATCTCTTATTAACTTGTAGTTTACTGTTTGCATTTCTGTGTGCATTACTCCCGTATAGGAGCTATGTGCAAACTGAGGAAGTATTATAGACCTTACTAACACAACTCATCCAAAAACTAACTCTGTTGTCTTGTTCTTTAGATTCACTCAATGTTAGCCTGTATCTGGAGGCCAAGGTCTTGCTGGAAGAGCATTACTGTACTTACCTCAATTGCAAGGAGTCTTCTCTCCAAGTAGTCCATAAGGGCCTGCTGCTGTGCCCCGACCAACCCAGAAAGAACAAGGACAAGGAGCTGGAGAGCTCTCATCTTGAAGACTGGAGGAGACTGCTTGGAAACGGTGAGTGTGTGTGTGTGTGTGTGTAAATGTGTGTGACAGGCGGAAAGGAAAAGCCCTCATGCAAAGGTTTTGAGTTGGCTGGAATGTTTAGAGAAAAAGCAGAGCGAGAGGAGGAGCTTCACACATCTGGTGCGCCTCTTTTTTTCTGGAGAGCTCGATTACGTCTCCTTTTCTGGTAAAACTTTGAACATCAAAAAGATTGGAGTGTGTTCTATTATTCATAACTCATGATGTGATTCTGTGAATGCACTTTATATTTTTAATAATTTCAGATATTTACTGGAGTATTGTACATCAGTTGTAGTGTAAATCTAGTTTGAAAGACGTAGAAATGACTCAGTAGCCCAGCACAAGGAGTGTATTTACTGATGTTCTTGCCTTTTTTTATTCTTCTTCAGCTTTATTTTCTATGGACGAACAGCGCAGCTTGATTTCAGTGTTGCATAACACTAGACAATTTCCTGACACTGACTCATATTTCAGACTAGTGTAAACCGTGGAGTGTCTCACTGCAGGCACCGTTTTAATGCGAGGAGAACGAAATCTGTGAGGATCATTCACAGCGATCATTCAAAGTGTGGGGACTTGTTGAAACAAGCATAAATAATGGTTTGTTTGTGGCTGTTATGGTATGTGGTGCAATATTCTGTATGCAAATCGAGAAAAAATATACTTGCTGCATAGATTTGAGAAAAAAAGGCCAATGTTGCAAAAACAAAGCAAGAACTGAAATTTAGAAGGTAACCTATCGTAATTTTAGTGTAATTATGCAACATAAATCTCATCGAGGTCTGTGATATCAGATAGCTTTTTAAAATAAAATAATGAAAACTGTAAATGAACCGGGAAGCATGGTGGCTCAATGGTGTCGCCTCACAGCAAGAAGGTCGCTGGTTCGAGCTCCGGCTGGGTCAGTTGGCATTTCTGTGTAGAGTTTGGATGTTCTCCCTGTGTTGGCGTGGGTTTCCTCCGGGTGCTCCAGTTTCCCCCACAAGTCCAAAAACATGCGCTATTGGTGAATTGGCCAGCTAAATTGTCTGTAGTGTATGTGTGTGAATGCGAGAGTAGAGTATGGGTGTTTCCCAGTACTGGGTTGTGGCTGGAAGGGCATCCACTGTGTAAAACACATGCTGGATAAGTTGGCGGTTCATTCCGTTGCGGACCCTTGATAAATAAAAGGACTAAGCCGAAGGAAAATGAGTGAATGAATAATAGTAAATAAACCATTAACTAAATACTGTTTGTAAGTTAAAGTTAAATTATATGGTTCACATATTACTCTATGATATAATAAAAACAGGATAAATACTCTCTGTTTTTTAAAAGAATAATGAAATTAATATTTATATGGTCAAAAAGTAAGATTCTTTTCATTATGAATTATCATAATTATAATTTCGTTGTAATTTTAAAGTCTGGTCATAATAAGCATACTATTCACACGATATACTTCAAAATATCAATTGTCATGTCTCATATAACCCAAAAATGTTCATCTTAAATGATACTGAAATGTTTAGTTTTATAATCAAAACTTATTATGAAATATTACCAAAATATAAATGTGACTTTTACATTTACACGTTTTCATTTTGCCCACTTGTACATTTTTGCTATTTGCATTCACAGTAAAGATTTTAAAGCAAAAAAAAAATGCATTATTTAACATGAACTAATGGGAGTAATACATTTTTACTGCTATCATTAGCTTTTGATGATTTTGATATAGTATTTAATAATATAAGTACAGTTGGTTATTGCATGTTGATGCTAGTGCACAGTGCATGATGTGAATTGATTTCAGTAAGTGTATAAATTAACATTAAATAAGATTATTACATGCAGTAAAACTTAGTGGTGTAAAGTAACAAATTACAAATATTAAAACTACTGTAATTTAGTATTTTTTCTCAGAAATTGTCATTTACTAAGTAGTTTTAAAGATGTGTACTTTTTCCTTCTCTTGAGTACATTTTTAGTGCAATATCGGTACTTTTACTCCACTACTTTCCTTTTACCTTCAGTAACTACTTTATTTTTTCCTGTCTATGGGAATTAGAAAAATCAGTTCTGTGATTCCTGTTTAATCAAATCACTCATAGAAGGTAAATCATATCATATTGAACTACCTCAAGACATGGGTGATTTATAAATGCAGCAAACTGTTTAAAAGTATTCAAAGTGTCTAAGAAGATGTCAAAAATCTTCACACGCAGTGACCCAGAGACTGTTTAGACTGCATGTGATGATGAGAAGATGATGGGTGTTTTTTACAGAGTAATACTCACTACTCTTGAGTACTTTTAAAAGGGCTAATTTTTACTCATACTTTGAGTATTATTTACAACAGATACTTTACTCACTTGCACTACATGTTTGGACAAGTAATGGTACTTTTATTGAGAATAATTTTTCAGTGTGCTTTCCACCATAAAACTGTAACTAAGCACAAATCGAATACTTTTACTTCTATGTTGTTAATTCACAAATATTGTAACCACCAGGAGGTGCTACAGCATAACACCAGTACATAAACACCTAGTAATGGGTAGTGCAGTTCTTCTTTCTGTTTTGGGGGCAGCAAAGAAAAGACCTAACCTAAAGGTTTTAGCAACAAACAAAGCATGATGTTATATTGTGATGCAATATAAACTCTACAACATTTATTAAGCCAAAGAAACAATCTTCTGTTTATTTAATTGCAACATATTTTCAACAAGAAAAATACACAACACCAGAGAGACTTTATGAGTTGAGGGAATCAGTATATATATTGATCAGCATAGACTCCTTAACTCAAAATGTTCACAGGTATTAAAATAAAAAATTTCAAAGGTTTCCATCAAAATCTTGGATAAAATTCCTGGTTTAAACTCCTCGCTTGTCTTACAAATATAGAGCACACAGAAATTCCGGGTGGCAAATAAACATTAAAACATTTTATTGTGAAAAATGGTCAAACAAATGCAAGTACTATACCTTCATAAACTCCTTTGGCATACACTCTGTTAATTAACAACAAAAGATCCAATGGATAAATATATATATATATATATATATATATATATATATATATATATATATATATATAGGCTGAATGGATAAATGGAAGGAGGGATGTGACATTACAGTCTTCCTGGTAGAATCTTTGCTGTAGCTTTTATAGAAATCAGCTTAGAAGGCTGTAAAGGATCTCTAAAAGGCATCATTGCTGCTTCTGTTTGGTCTAAGAAATGTTAGCGATGGCCTTGGGCCTCTCAATGCCCCTTTGCACTCTGGGGTGGGACTGATGTTTTCTTGCTGATAGCGAACTTTGGACCACTCTGTGGTTAGACCTCTGTTTAGTTTTTCTCTCTCTCTTTCTCTTTCTCTTTCTCTCTCTCTCTCACTCCCTTTCTCTTTCTTACTTCCGCTGCAGTTTACAGGATGTGGTTATTTATAGAATTGTTTTTTTTCTAAATCACAAATAACATCAATAATCAATAATTGATGGGTAAAAGGCTAATTTACATGACAAACAATTTCCTTTTTATTTAAATTAAGGTTTTAGTTTAGGAAGCTTACTTTTAACTGCTTTTTGCAGTGGCTAAGTGGATAGGATGGTTTCCTCACTGCAAGAAGGTTACTTGTCCGGTTGGGCAAGAAAACCTTTTTGTATAGAGTTTGCATGATCTCCCTGTGTCTGCATGGGTTTCCTCTGGGTGATCCAGTTTCCCCTGAGCCCAAAGGTATGCTTTATAGGTGAATTGTATGAACTAAATTGTCCTTAGTGTGTGAATGGGATGCAGTTGGAAGGGCATCCGCTGTGTAAAACATATGCCAGAGTAAATGGCAGGTCATTCCTCTGTGGCGATCCCTGGTAAAAGCAGGAAATAAGCAAAAGGAAAATGAGTGAGTGATATTTAAAGAGCTAGTGAATATCAGATGCATGCTTCCATTTTATTTGTTGATAATGATTGGTTTTAATCCCTCTGTCTAATGCAGTAAAAAGTGAGCTGAGGAAGATTACTCTTAAATGCTTTCTGGTTAATGCTCTTGGTTCTAATTGGGTACGTTTTGAAAGAGAGATTTAATATGCATATGAATCTTATAATCCGTAAGGGAGCATAGACCAGTTGGACAAATGGCCTCATAGGATGTGCCTGCAGTGGAAACAATCACACACCATGAGCCACCAGAGGAATCAGCGCTACGGGCCCTTAGTCAGCATGTTAGCAGATAAGATTAATCTACTAATTATGTTTGAAGAAAAAAAATGGAAAAGCCAGATTGAACAACAACCAGACGGTGAATCTGTGAGAGCTATTTATAAACGCAATTAGAAACAAAAAAAAGATTGGTTTTGGGTGTGGTTTCATAATGCAACAAGCCAACCATGCTGTGAAACTGATTGAAACATCTTGCAAAAGCAGAAACGCTGTTTTCATAACTTCATAACAAAAACATTTTCCTTAAACAACAAATAAGCAATGATTTTTGAAGCTATGTAACACTGAAGACTGGAATAAGGATGCTGAAAATAAGAGGAGTAATTTACTATTTAAATAAATTTAAAAAATATATATTTTTAATGCGATTAATTATTCACAATTATTTACAGTATTTTACAAAGTGTTTATGTAAAGCATGTATTGTATATAGTGTCAGAGAATCTTATTTGAGAACAATAATAATAATAATGTGTTTAAATTGTTTTGCAACACAATATCATTTTAATCATAGTTTAATCTGATACAGGTCATATGCAAGATAGATGATTTCTTCATTTTTACTCAAATGTATTTATCATGAAGCTTTTCGCTGTCTCTTTGATAAACATCAGACACGTGAGAAAATGATGATATCAAAGTGAAAACTTGCACTGTAAAAAATTAAGTAGCTTCAACTTATTATAAATTAATTGCTTTTTTATGTTTTTTAGGTTGTTTTTTATGTTTACTCAGTTAAATACTCTCTGAAATGTCACTTTTTTTAGTTGGACCATAGTTGACTCCACCTTTAAAACAACTATAATATTTTTATTATATTATTCTGAATGTTTTTATGCACTTTTAATATATACCCTGAATTAGAAAAAGTTGGGAAATGTGTGGAAAATGCTAATAAAAAAAATTGTGATTTCCAGGTTATAAATATGAACTCAAAATATTTTATGTTTTGTCTGGTCAATTTCATTTCATTTATAAATATACATGCTTTCCTGTCATTCAGACCTGCAACACATTCTAAAAAAAAGTTGGGACAGGAGCAATTTAGGGCTAGTAATCAGGTAAATTAGTTAGATTAGATTAGATTAGATTAGATTAGATTAGGTTCAACTTTATTGTCATTACACATGTACAAGTACAAGGCAACGAAATGCAGTTTAGATCTAACCAGCAGTGCAATAGCAGCAAGTGCAGGATACAGTTATAAGTTATAAAGTGCAGTTATAGAAAAACTATGGTGATATTTACAGATGGATGTACTATGAACATTATATACAGGTTGTATTAGCTATGAACAGAGATTTACAATAAATGAATATATGTACAGGATGCTATTAGTAATCAGAAGTGTGCAGATAGATAAACATAATTACAAATGTCCATGTGCAGTGGGTATGTACAGTTCAAATAAATGAATCAGTGCAATGAATATGTGCAAACTTTAAATGTGCAAATGTTAAGTGAAGTTTAGTTATAAACAAATTTCGAGAGGATCACGTGCTTATGATTGCTAGTGGCTGGATCCGCATTATCCAATTCTCAATGCACCAGTCAGACGACTCCTAAGCTACTACAAATACCCTGGGTTACGTACCACTGCTATCTTCGTTTTGAAGACAGCTCTGCTCCGAATCAACTGCTACTGCTACAACAACAACAACAACAACTACTACTACTACTACTACTACTACTACTACTACTACTACCACTACCACCACCACCACCACCACCACCACCACCACCACATCTCCTACTATACTATAACAACACCAAAACCTTCCACTTCAAGTGCCTCACACAACACATCCGCTGTGTCTTCAAAACCAATTCTCCAGCAAGATCACAGTCAAAACTCGATCACCGTCCACGAACTCCGCTCAAACTCTCAAGACGCCGGCGATTAAGCCATTGCAATAAATAACTCACTGCTCTCCTAGCAGTGCACCTGCAGTAACGTATATCGCATGCTTTAAGGGGAGGCCTCGCAAAAATAACCACTTCCCAACAAAGACTAAACATCTACAAAGCTTTTGAAAGACAAGACTCGCATGACTAGAGAAATTACAACCAATAACTCACCTTTCAAGCCTCCTGCCCGTCCACAGATCCATAACATTCCAAAGTAATTCGACTGCAAAGATCCAGGCAATCTAGTATCTAAGCTTTGGTCCGCGACATGTTCGTGCGTAGAGAAACATGACAGAATGCGCTGTTATCATCCAATCTAGTCACGGAGCGCAGCTGCGTCTCCTACACATTAACACTAGTATTTCTGGTCAACAAAATGGCCGCCGATCTTTTGATTGACACCTCATTGAGCCAATAGCTGAAAGAAGACTTGTCACCATCCAACGAGCTCCCAACTCGAGATGGTCCCGCCCTCTCTCTTGACAATTTATGAATGAACTCTGCTACAAGACCTTGTGAATGATAGGCTCGTGATTTAATAGCATTGAGATTCCAAACATAAAGTTAATGGATTAAAGTAAAGCCATAATAACATTCCATTCACACAGTGTCTTCTAAGTGGTGACTTTATAGTTCAGAGTTTGATGTTGGAAGTTGATTATATTTATTATAAATAAATATAATAATAATAATAATAATAATAATAATAAATTAAATAAATAATTTTTTACCCAACCAGTTAAGTTCAACACATCTAGCACAGAAGTTAAATCGTAATGTGACTCTCATGTCCATACACAATGTGACATGCTTGATAAATAGGAGGAGGACATTTCTGACAATAGATCTTCAAGAGGTATCTGTCTTCAAGAAGTACTTCCAGGACCATCAGACAAGCCACACCCCATATCCTCAGCTCTCCATCCATCTGCCATCCCATGGGGGGAAGAATGACCACCCCTACCATCCTTGCACTTCATGTCAATGAGGCAATCATACCATGCATTAACAAGGCGCTTGAATTCACAGTTACCCATGCCCTTATTAAGATGCCTCGCAAGGATATCAGCTAAAACAAATTATTATGTCTGGTGTACATGTACCATGTTGTAAGATTTCATTTCTGATTCTCTTTAGTTTCTTGTTTCAGAGATCATGACTGCCGGCCCCAGAAGCTGACCCTCATCCAACCTATTACAATCCACATCCATTCCAAATACATTCACATTCCATGCAAAGGATACATTTCCACTAACCTAGCCCACACCACGATGCCATATTCACACTAGCCCCTTTTTGTTTTAAGATGTTCTGAACTAACATTAAATGTCAATCCCAAAATCCACCTTACCACATCCGATCTAACTTTGCTGGATGAAGAAACTCCATCTTTCTTTATTAAGCAAAGCAAATAGCTCAATTTCGTGAGGACGTTTTGCATACATCCTCGATATCTCCTCCCCCACACACCCATTCCAAACCCTCCAAGCATTCTTACACAACAGTAGAGCAATACCCCCTCAGGGAAGCCCAGCCGATCCTCTCCAGCTGAATTCCACCCACACGCATTTCTAGGTATAAGCACGACTCTGCCTTTTCCCCCTATTCCCTCCTACTAACATAGGCGCTCCTTCACTGCCCTTCCCACTTTTTACTTCCTTTAGCTTTCCCTCCAAACTTGAGCTATTCCATACTCCTATTCACTCCCATTCACCACAGCTCCTACCCATTTAGGGAGCACCCAGAGTTCAATTGCTACAGCAGACACGCTCTAAACAAGCTCATATACACCTTGATTTCCAATACCACTATCGTCACACTCCCACGTACTCATACAGCAGCAATGCTTCTACGGGTGCGCACATTACCTCCATATTGACCCACTGCACCTCTGCAGCAGCATAGATGCTCCGCCGAGCTACACTAACCCATAGCACCACCGCAACTGCAGTGAAGCTCTAGCTAAGCCCTTATTTACCTTCATTTCTACATATCACTACAGACAGTATTTACATTCCAGTGGGAACACTCATATCTCCAATACCGACCACCACTGCACCTCTGCAACCGCAGAGGCACCCCGCTGAGCTACACTCACCCATAGCAAACCAGCAACTGCGGTGACGCTCTAGCTGAGCCCCTATTTACTCTCATCTGTACAAATCACTACTGACAGCATTTAACATTCCTGCAGGAGCACTTATAACGCTCCAATATTGACTACCACTGCACCTCCGCAACAGAAGAGACGCTCTGCCGAGCCTTATTCTCCCTCTGCACCACCGTTGCAGCAGTGACGCTCCACCTGAGCTCACACACATCTCCATTTAGCCATTCACTACCAACACACTCCCCAGCACTACAACATCAGTTAAAACGCCTCTGCGGAAGTGCACTTGCCTTCCAATTTTGACTTCCACCGCACATTTGCAACAGCAGAAAAGCTCTGCTGAGCTTCCTTTCCCCTCCTCACCACTGCCGCAGCAGTGACGCTCTGTCTGAGCTCACATACATATATATATATATGTACGTGTGTGTGTGTGTGTGTGTGTATGTACACATGTATAAGTTTGCGTATGCGTATGTATGTGTTTTTATGTATGCATGTATTTATGCGTGTGCTTGTGTATGTGCATGTGTGTGTCATGTATGCACGTGTGTGCATGTGCATTTCTGTATGTCGTGTATGCACGCGTGCATATGATGTGCATGTGCATATGTACGTGTATGTACATACCTACCTTTCTGTTTCCAAGCTTTGCATTGCTTTGCCATCCCACCCAACAGCTCTGACCCCGCAGGGGTCTAACCCGAGCTTCGACTCCCGCAGGAGTCACTTCAAGCCCATCCCTGGCCACCCCTTCACAGTCACACCTCCAGTAGGAGCATCTCTGCCCCTTCCTTTTCCCCCACTCTTACTGGATCCCCCCCCAAATGGCTCTAACCCCTGCAGGGGTCGCTCCGAGCTTCGACTCCCGCAGGAGTCATCACCGCCCCCCAGCCATTAGGAATGGTATGCACACACGAACGAGCAGGTATATGTGTGTGCATTTGCGTGTGTGTGTGTGTGTGTGTGTGTGTGTGTGCGTGCATGTGCACGCATGCAGGTATATCCCTTCTCCTTTTCTTCCTTCCGGCGTCGAGATCCTCCGCCCCCCTCTTTTTATCCATCTCTTTTCAGCGAATTACTCCGCTACTCTTTCTCTTCCCATAGGCCCTCAATCCTCAGCTCTAACTCCCGCAGGAGTCACTAAAACGAGCTTCGACTCCCGCAGGAGTCTCGCCCCGGCCACCTCCTACAGTAGCCTCCACTGCCCCCTTCCTTCCCAAGACTACAGTAGGAGAAATGCCCAAATCAGCTCTGACCCCCGCAGGGGTCGCCTCGAGCTTCGACTCCTGCAGGAGTCAATCACTGCCCCTATATATATATATTCACATATGTGTATATATATTTTACATTTATACTCTCCTTTTCTTCTTTCCGGCATCGAGATCCTCCGCCTGGCAATTATTTGCCCTTTCTCTACTTCCTTACTGCGTTGAGTGCTTCCGCTACCTTTCTACCCCTTCTTTTATTTCCTCCCTTATCTCCTTATTTGTCAATTCCCCCAATAATTTCCTCCTTCCTGCGGCAAATTTTCTCCACTAACTGTTTTCTTTCAGCATTGATTCTGCTACTTTTTTACTTCCGCTTAGGCCCTCAATCCCCAGCTCTAACTCCCGCAGGAGTGACTAAAACGAGCTTCAACTCCCGCAGGAGTTCATGCCCCCCCCACGGTCCACCTCACACCCTCGCATGCAGGAGTCTTCACCACCCAATACCTTTCCCCACTCCCACAGGAGCCTGCCCACCCCAGCGGATATGGCATTGTTACATCTGCATTTTGGGGGGTTCTTAAATACGCGGCTGCTGTCCCAAGCTATATATGGCATTTTGGGGAGTTCTTGAGATCTACCTGAGCTCAAACTCCCCTCTCGCCTTGCAACGGGAGGGAGCCCCGGGCTCGAGGATCTTATGAGCTCAGGGCTCTCTCCCGGGACAGCATGCCAAACAAGCTTATAATTAATCATCAGCTAAGTGTGAACTCTTGAAGTGATGATGAGTGCAGTGATTGTAAAGGAGTATAAGTTAGAGGAGTGTGGGGGTGTATTGGGGGGGGCAAAAGAGTCAGTGAGGGGCAGAGTTCAAAAGGGAGACAGCTCTGGGGAAAAAGCTGTTCCTCAGTCTGCTGGGGGGTTTTTTTATCCGGGGGAGCCTGAAGCTCCTGCCAGAAGGCAGGAATGAAAACAGTCTGTGAGCAGGGTGAGAGGTGTCCTTAAGAATACTGCGTGCTCGGTGCAGACATTGTCTCTTCTGGATGTCGTCAATGGCTGGCAGTGTAGTCCCTGTGATGCGTTGGACAGTTTTCACCACCCGCTGCAGTGCCTTACGCTCAGCAATAGAGCAGCTTCCATACCAGACCGTGACGCAGTTGGTCAGGATGCTTTCTATTGTGCAGCGGTAGAAGTTCACCAAGACAGCTGATGAAAGCTGGTTCTTCTTAAGTTGCCTCAAGAAAAATAGGCGCTGGTGAGCCTTCTTGACCAGGCTGGAGGTGTTGGTGGTCCAGGAAAGGTCCTTTGAGATGTGGGTCCCCAGGAACTTGAAGGATGAGACTGGCTCAACAGCCATCCCATTGATGTGGATGAGATCATATGAGCCTGTTCGTCCCTTCCTGAAGTCCACAATGAGCTCCTTGGTCTTGTTGGTGTTAAGGAGCAGATTATTGTCAGTGCACCAAGTGGCCAGATGCTGTATCTCCTCCCTGTAGGCAGTCTCATCATTATTGCTGATTAGACCAATCACTGTGGTGTCATCTGCAAATTTGATGATGGTGTTGGATCTGTTCACAGGCCTACAGTCGATGGTAAAAAGGGAGTAGAGAAAGGGGCTCAGCATGCAGCCCTGTGGTACACCAGTGTTGAGTGTGACGGTGGTGGATCAGATGTGACCTGATCTAACATTCTGAGGTCTGTTAGTCAGAAAGTCCATAACCCAGTTGCAGAGAGGCGTGTCGATATCCAGGTTTCTAAGTTTGATCAGTAACTTAGAAGGTATGACAGTGTTGAATGCTGAGCTGAAGTCAACAAACAGCATTTGTGCGTAAATGTTTTTATTGTCCAGGTGTGTGAGTACAGAGTGCAGTGCTATGATGTGCTATGATTAATGATGTGATTTGAAACTGATGATGTCAACAGGTGATTATAATTATGATTTGGTATAAAAGCAGCATCCAAGAAAGGTCTAGTTTTTAAGAAACAAAGATGACCCGAGGATTGCCAGTTTGCAAACAAATACATGAGAAAATTATTGAACAGTTAAAAAACAATGTTCCTCAAAGAAAGATAGGAAGTCATTGGGATATTTTACCTTTAACAGTGCATAACATAATTAAAAGATTCAAGGAATCTGGGGGAATTTCAGTGCATAAAGGACAAGGGGGCAAGCCTAAGCTGAACTACTGTGATCTCCGAACCCTCAGCCGGCACTGCATCAAGAATTGTCATTCATCTATAAGCGATATCACCACATGGGCTCAGGACTACTTTGGGAAACCTTTGTCAACTATCACAATATGTAGTTACATCCACAAATGCCAGTTAAAACTTTACTGTGCCAAAAGGAAGCCCTATGTTAACAGTGTCCAGAAGGAGTAACTTTTCTCTCTGGGGCAAGAAAGAGACAAAATTACCTGAATCATTCATCATTTGGTGTCTTCAGTCCCTAAACGTCTTTTAAGTGTTATGAAAAAGGAATGGCAACATTACAAAGTGGTAAAGTGGCTTTACTGTTTTACTGTACCAATTTTTTTAAATGTGTTGCAAGAACCAAAATTGGAATAAATGTTTATTTTTAAAAAATAATAAAATTCTGAGGAACTCATTAAATAATGTACTGTTGTGCTGCAATAAAATACAAGTCAAAGTAAGTTTAGAAATCCCTTCTTTCTTTTTTAATTAGCATTTTCCTTACTGTTCCAACTTTTTCTGATTTGGGGTTGTAATATATCTTCTTAACTAATCCCAAAAATAATACCTCAGCTGAGATATTTTTCTCTTCCTATTTATTTACTGGCATCTTTACAGTCTTAATTCAAAAATACAATTTCCAAAAAGCTCATTTAAATGACGAGACTATAGAATATTCTTCAAAAGTATTTTGTATGTATTATGTATATGTCATCATAGCAAAATCCTAAAGTAACACTGGAGTGGTGTTAAAATTCTATGACATAAGTGTTGATCGAGCATTATTTATTCATTTTTCCTTTTCTGCTTAGTCTCTTTATCAATCTGAGGTTGCCACAGCAGAATGAACTGCCAACTCATCCAGCATATGTTTTATGCAGCGGATGCCCTTCCAGCTGCAACCCATCACTGGGAAACATCCATACACACTTATTCACACACATACACTAGGACAATTTAGTTTACCCGGTTCACCTATACCACATGTTTTTGAACTTGTGGGGGAAACTGGAGCACCCGGAGGAAACCCACACGAACACGGGGAGAACATGCAAACTCCACACAGAAATGCCAACTGACCCAGCCGGGACTTGAACCAGTGACCTTCCTGCTGTCAGGCTATTGTGCTACCCACTGCACCACCCTGCTGCTGATCGAGCATTATGTACAGTAAAATACTAAATGTATAAAATACTGATGATAAATATAATAACACACATTAAATCTCTCAAACTCTCAACAGAAGATAATTAAACAACTTCACAAACAGCATCAGCCGCTTCACTTATTATTATTAACCTGTTTGACTTACTTTCAGACAATAATGCTTTATAGAGCATGAAAAATACTTACAGTGAGTTTATCGGACTAGGTCACCCACGGCCTCAAGTTCAGTTTATGTTTTTACTCTAAGATGTCAACAAGAATAGTTTAATAATGCGATGCACGCTATACTGTATATTGAACTTACATCACAACATATAAATGAATTCCAGCTCTACTCTGAAAAGCACGTAGTGGTAAGTGTCAACATTATCCCAATTTGCCTTATTAATAGTAACTTTAGGACATCTAAAGAAACTGCTGTTTAATGGAATAACTGATTAGCCCTGCACATATTAGTCATTCACACTGTTAACCATTAAAAATAATATAAGATTTAAACATTATTTTTTAACATAAAAATGGTGTTTATGTTGTGGAGAAAAAGGAATTTATTTTTATTATTTTTGTGTCTTTATCCTTTTTTTTTTTTTAGAAAAAATGTTTAGACTAACAACAGATTAATCAATCTTTTTCATTTGTATGATATTATATATTACCCAAACATACTTCTTCTTTATTACAGTGTTGCATACTTTATAGAAGGAACTGCTGACAAGAGGGAAATAGCAGAATAAGAATAAATATAGTTTCGGGGCCCTTGTTCCAGACTGCTAATAAGAAGTCTAGATATGTCACAAGGAGCATGATGCTTGTAATAGTTGTGAAATATATTAAAGATGTACTTAACTGTTCAGTTCTGGTATGCACAGAAAGGTTGCTGAAAGAGGAAGTATGTCTGGGTGCAACACTCAAAGAACCGCAGAATGACTGATAAGTGATGTTACACTAAAACTCCACCTGTTAATATCAGTTGTGTGTATATATGCTGGAGTCAGGGAAATGTATGTTAGTTGCGAACCTCCTGAATGTAATTCTTGTATTGCATTGGGGTAACATAAACCAGAGCTGTTAACTGTCCTCGAATTATTCATTTGTATTTAATAAATTACTAATATTTTTGGCATTGAAGAAAACCCTCTCCTGACCTTTTCTATTGAACACGCATGGAATTGGCTTGATATTACAACAATATGTATATGTATATATGAGGTCAGAATTATTAGCCCCCCTGTATATTTTTATCAAATTTCTGATTAACAGAAAGAAGATTTTGTCAACACAACACATATCTTTGCCATGATGACAGCACATAATATTTGACAAGATATTGTTCAAGATACTAGTATTCAGCTTAAAGTGAAATTTAAAGACTTAATAGGTTAATTTGGCAAGTTAGGGTAATTAGGCAAATCATTAACGATGGTTTGTTCTGTAGACAATCAAAAATAAAAATCTGGCTTAAGGTGGCTAATAATATTGACCTTAAAATGGTTTTAAAAACATTAAAACTGCTTTTATTTTAGCCTAAATAAATCATATAAAATGAAAAGTAACTAGTAACTATTTACTTGAGTAATTTTTTCATCAGATACTGTTTTACTCTTACTCAAGTAACTTTTAAGATTGTTACTTTTACTTGAGTAAAAATTTCGGCAAGTACTTGTACTTTTACTTGAGTATAGATTTTGGTTACTCTACCCACCTCTGGATATGATTAACCCATGACATGTTCAGATTTCCACATTCTGAAATGACACCTCACTACATAAACAATCTCATAAAATGGCTTGATAGTAAAAGCTGATTCCCCATTGTGGTTAGAGGTTGTCGCACTATTTGCATCATCTGGTTCTTGTTTTGACACTTGTAGTAAGAGAAGTCACACTGCAGGAAAATGTCTGAAATTGTCTGAATCTGCCCAATTTTTATTGGAGGAAAAATTTGATTAATCAGCTCGGTCAAATTAACAATCATAGACCACAGATTTTCGATTAGATTAGATTAGATTAGATTAGATTCAACTTTATTGTCATTACACATGTACAAGTACAATGCAACGAAATGCAGTTTAGGTCTAAGTTATAAAGTGCAGTTATAGAAAAACTATGGTGATATTTACAGATGGATGTACTATGAACATTATATACAGGTTGTATTAGCTATGAACAGAGATTTACAATAAATGAATATATGTACAGGATGCTATTAGTAATCAGAAGTGTGCAGATAGATAAACATAATTACAAATGTCCATGTGCAGTGGGTATGTACAGTTCAAATAAATGAATCAGTGCAATGAATATGTGCAAACTTTAAATGTGAAAATGTTAAGTGATGATGAGTGCAGTGGTTGTAAAGGAGTATAATTTAGAGGAGTGTGGGGGTGTATTAGGGGGGCAAAAGAGTCAGTGAGGGGCAGAGTTCAAAAGGAAGACAGCTCTGGGGAAAAAGCTGTTCCTCAGTCTGCCGGAAGGCAGGAGTGAAAACAGTCTGTGAGCAGGGTGAGAGGTGTCCTTAAGAATACTGCGTGCTCGGCGCAGACAGTGTTTCTTCTGGATGTCCTCAGTGGCTGGCAGTGTAGTTCCTGTGATGCGTTGGGCAGTTTTCACCACCCGCTGCAGTGCCTTACGCTCAGCAACAGAGCAGCTTCCATACCAGACTGTGACGCAGTTGGTCAGGATGCTTTCTATTGTGCAGCGGTAGAAGTTCACCAAGACGGCTGATGAAAGCTGGATCTTCTTAAGTTGCCTCAAGAAAAAATAGGCGCTGGTGAGCCTTCTTGACCAGGCTGGAGGTGTTGGTGATCCAGGAAAGGTCCTTTGAGAAGTGGGTCCCCAGGAACTTGAAGGATGAGACAGGCTCAACGGCCATCCCATTGATGTGGATGGGATCGTGCGAGCCTGTTCGTCCCTTCCTGAAGTCCACAATGAGCTCCTTGGTCTTGTTAGTGTTAAGGAGCAGATTATTGTCAGTGCACCAAGTGGCCAGATGCTGTATCTCCTCCCTGTAGGCAGTCCCATTTGATGATGGTGTTGGATCTGTTCACAGGCATACAGTCAATTGTAGAGGAAGTCTGCAGTTAAAAGAATCTTTCAGCATTTTCATAATTTATCTCAAAAGACCAAATGGTGCTGGAGTAAAAAAAAATGGAAGTCAATGGGTCCCAGCAGCCAGCATTTTTCAAAATATTTTATTTTGTGTTCAACAGAATGAAACAAACAGGTTTTGAGGTTTTGTACCTTAGTGGAACAAGGGTTATGTACAGTATGTAACCAAGATGATTTAATTTTTAAATCACTTTAAGGCAGTAATTGAAGCAATTCTGCTTGTCAACAGCAGGACTTCATCATTAATTCACAATCATCATGTCATTTAATTTTAACACTGTTTCAGTGTTACTTTAACACTTTCTAGAGTGGGCTCTGAGGAGTTTTAATTTAACACTCAGAGTGGTTACCGATTTATCTTGGGTCTTTATAAGATGATTTGCATATTTGTGTCAGTGTTCCTGATTGGTTTTGCACATTTTTCCACAATTTTCAAATACTGATTAGAACAATGGTAACCATTGAGATCAGCCATATTAACATAGGAATAAGATTTGTTTTTAAAATGCATCTAAAACATCAATAAATATCATGTAAATACATACATTCTACAAACAGAGAATGCAGTTGTAAAGTAATAAATGACACTCGCTGCAGTACTTTCAACCCAGTCCTTCACGGGAGATATTTTGTTGTGAGCAGCTAAAGTACACAAAAGGAGGTTGAGAAAGCATATTCAGCATGATTACCTGATAATATTTAACATTTTCATACAGCTAAATACCAAGAACTGTTCAAAATTATTATATATTTCAGCTTAATTCCAGGTATGAATTGTAAATGGCTGTTTGCGAACATGCTAGATGGAATTGTTGGAATTGTTGGTCATTCAATCATATTAAACATCTCAACAGTCATTTTAGAGCTTTTTAAATTTTAGAGATAATTTTCTATTTTTATATATTTTAGAGTTATTTTTTTATTTGTTTTATATTAATTAGTAACTTAACATTTATAAAAATACACAAGGGTGTGTTGTCTAAACAGGTATATCATTTATATATTTCATAAAATGTTAAAGTACAATTCATTTAAATAAATCTTGTGCCTGTCTGATTTAAAACAGCAGAATCCAGGATTTAGCAAACCAGAATTGATAAAAAATAACCATTAATGTTCAATCAAATTTTGTGATGTAAACCTCAACGGACAAAATGTCAAATTCAACTTAACATGAAGCAAACAAGGTCCCTTTTGAGGGGCTCAACTGCCTTTTTTCTATGGTGAACTTATATAATACTTACACGATCTTATCCGCTCAGAATTACCACTTGTGGCTGTAAGTTTAAAACCAGAAGCCTTGTTTTGCTTTGACAGCATTCACAGAGGTTCGGTGACCTTGTAAAACTTTGCAAATTTAGTCTTTGCATTTCTATAGAGCACTTTGAGCAAAACTAAAACTATTGACATGTTTTTATATTTTAAAAACTACTACATACAAAATTAAGTACTATCAACTGTATTCATGTTCAATAAGCTAAAATAACTGCTGAAATGAGTTATAATAAACAAAATCAATCATGTTTAATTGAATTATTATGTATGTTAAGTTTACAATGTGCACTTTTTTATTCCACTAAAATCCATTTTTTCCTCTTTTTAAGAGCCCCTATTACACATTATAAATATTTTGGTTTTGGGGGTCTCCAACAACAGGCTGATATGCATGCAAGGTCAAAAAACACTTTCATTGTCTTATAAGATGCATTATTTTTACCTAATTATCCCAATGACACCCATATGTGTTAGGGAAGCAGACGGACAAGTTAGGTGAGTATATGTTGAAAGATGTTTATTACAGCAGCGGAGCACAAAAGGATAACAATGGGGATGTGAATGAAGTTAGATTGAGCTGATGATTCTTCCTCGGGGCAGGATTGATGACAGACACTGAGAGAGACTGAATGCACACACCAGAGGGCTTGCGGGGAAGACAGACTGACGACACACACAACTCAGACAGGACACCGGGAATGCTGGACAGACTGAAAGGAAACAGAGATCATGTAAGTTCAAGAGATGAGTTAAGTTGATAGTGACTACCAGGAGGTACTCGCTATGAGTCCGCTTCGTGGGAACGAGACCGGACAATGAGTGAGGTGAGGAGTGTGCTTATAAAGTGTGTTTGAGTGATTGGGTGCAGCTGTGCGTGATTAATACTCAGGTGATGATGCTCGTTGCGTGATACTGGTGGAAGAGCCTGGCCAATCCGTGACAATATGATTTGTTCAGCGATTCATTTGTTCCCAAAACCGCACTGCAAGGTAGGTTATTGTATCAATCATCAGAAAAATGACAGGAACAAACACAGCACATGGCTGGCTATACTATGGTGTTGTAAAATTAACTTTAACGTTTTATTCCCCATAGCCGCATGTCTGGCCATCTCTCAGTCAGTGTAATCTTCGCGTCATGATCAATCCCATGATCCATCGTACTCCGCTAGTGTCTGAAGGGAAAGGCTCGTTCACGTTTTACCGGATCTGGCAGTTCATATTTGGTATTGTTTCGTGTGGATGCGAACAGGCAAAAAACTTAGCCGAACAATGAATCATTTAAACGACACTCGAATGAGTCGAATCTTTTATTAAAAAATCTATAGCTTCAAACAAGGTGCATTTTTTAGATTTGCCCCTCAGCTGGATGTTTTCATTCGCTTAGATCTGTGTTTCACACTGCATGGAAGTTCACTTTCAAAAATCCGTTATAGTGGCTTTTTAACCATTTTCCAAATAATGTTTTACAAAGTATCATTATTTAACAAACTTGATGTATGAAATTAAGGGAATGTTTTAGCAAAAATGAATTGAATGCCAGATCACTAACAGAGGTCAGGGTTACTTGAATTCCACAACACAAACTTCAAACTTCTTTATGTGCATTTCCTGGTCTTGAGAATTCAAAGCTTTTGCCTGTTTACTGCATTCGTTCAGTCTGTCAGTGTGTATCAGAAAAAACTGCTCATTAAATCTTTTTTTTTTTTTTTGAAAGTTTACTACAACTGACGGAACACAGAAATAAGAGTGAAAGATCGTTGTTGCTCAGGCATGTATTTTCTTCACTTATTACTCATTACTAGAAAATTCTGCACATCACTGATCAACTGTGCAAAACTTAGGTTTAGGCAGGGTTTCAGATTCGCCTGCTTGTTACCGTACACTGGTACTTGGTATAAAGTCTTAACTTTTTTTTCAGTAATTCTGCTCTGTATTCGGAATATTTTAAATAATTTTTAATAAATTATATTAAATATTTCCTCGCTACTTAATACAGATGTTTTGATAGATTGCATAAAAATGTTATGCATCATGGCAGCAAAAAATAAATCCGATTTTTAGTCCTGGATGTAAAAATGTTAAATTTGTCAGATTTTTATAACACGATTAGCCTCTAAATTCAAAGATAACCTTAGCTTTATTGATACTTTTAAATATTGCAAAGTGGTGTGGAAATTTCAACTCTTCAGATTAACAAAAGTGACATCTTTGACATTTGTGGTACAATAGGTAAAAAACTCTTATATGGACTGTTCATGCAAATCAACGGGTGCCTAAACTAATTCTTATAAAGGGCCAGAAACCAAACTTGATTGAGGGCTGTGGGCCAAAGTTAAATATACTAAAGCGTATTACGTTAAATTTGCCATGGGTAATTTTTACATTTAATTGCTAATATTTAAATATAACTAGAAAACGTTGCTTAAAACATTAATTAATGATGCTGTATCATTTTTAACATTTTATAATGAACTTATTAAAACAAAAACAATCCCATTTATAACACAATGGATTTCAATGCTGAAAACACTAGTCGAGCTGCACCTGCCTTTGCCTTGATTTGCTTGCCGATGTCTTGTGCATTGTCCTTTATTTGTCAACTGACAGTATTTATATTTTATAAGTCTGATTCATTTACAACATTTAATTGAAACATACATTTTTTTGTAACTCCTTGATTAAACAAAGAAACTAAAGTTTATGTTAAATTCGATCTCCGTCAGAGGCATTTGCCCCAACCAACTCCCCATCATTCTCCCACTCTTTTCAGATGAGATAGAGAGCCAAACCAAAGGTTACCATGGGCCAACTTTGGCCTCTGGTGTAAATTATAGTGCAAGTCATTATTCCATTATTATTCTGTTATTTTACAATTTATTATATTATATTATATTATATTATATTATATTATATTATATTATATTATATTATATTATATTATATTATATTATATTATATTATATTATATTATATATGAAGTACTATAATAATAACACAGTACTTGTACAGTAGCATGCAAAAGCACAAATATGCACATTTGTTTTGCAGAATTGTCATTTGTTGTCATTTTAGTTGTCTGCAGTAGTCTACAGTGATATTTTTCATCAATCTAAGAAATGTTTTGTTACTTTAACTTAAATAATAAATAATTAAAAATGCTTAAAAGTTTTTTTTAATATTACTATTATTTCATTCATGTGTAATGTAAATTGAAATTATTTGTAAAGTTAATTTGATTCATCTTTTAGCAACTTGCAGGGTTTATAATTATATTTGCATTGTTGGTATTGGTAATAATAATCAATATAAACAACAATATATCAGTAATTAGTATATTAATTAGTCTTTCTTAAACTCAAATGGATGATGGTTACATTTATGTAATGGTATTCTTGTAGGCAGTGAAATTGTACATGTAATCATGCTGTTAATATTAATTACGCATTTACTGTAGTGTCAGGGTTATGAAAAGAGTTTGGTTTAGGGTTATTTCACGTAATTATGCACAATTTACTGTTATTACCACAGTACGTTCAAATAATGTAACATGAAACAATGCCATTCTAAGATATCACATTATCGTTCATCCTATCATGTGTTTTATTTTCCGCATAACACCAAAATAAATCAACAAAGTGACCTTTATTGACATCTTAATTAATCCGAGCCAAAAAGATTGTATTAGAAATTAATTCAGCTTAAACATGTTTTACATTGTTGGCATTGTTAAAATAACAAAAGATTAATTATTAAAACAAAAAAATGCTTTCTTTTTGTGCTAGATTTTTTGTCATGATTAAATATTTAATGTTAATAATATTGAATGATAATATTGAATTGAATTTAAAAGATCAGTATAGTGCTGCGCATATTTTTAAAAAGGGGGACTGTCTTTCTGCTGACTTGCAAACATCTCACCACAGGAAATCTTCTACCATCCAGTTTATTGCAAAGGTCCCTCTAAACTCATCTTGCGATAAACCTTACAAATGAAACTGAAACACACACACACACAAATTTAAATAAAACAGTTGATTTGTAAGATAAAACACTGGAATGCACCTTAAATTTCTTAATACTGATTTTAAAAAGCTTTCCTTATAGGTTTTCAATTGTGTGAAATTATCTCACTTCTCTTTTTTTTGTTTTCAACACATGAATTTACCACACTAACCAACAGAAAACTGCATGCTTTGGATTTAACTGTGAGAGACTTTCTTCACACAACTTCACTGAAGGATTACTAATTTGATACTCAGTGAACTTTTGGTGCTTCAGAAAGCTAAATGTCTATACTAAACTTGTCTAATGCAGTCTGGGCCCAAAAGGTCTTAAAGTGAAAAAAATAAAACCCAAGAAACCACAACATCCAATATGACTCAAACAAGTTCTGCACTTTTTCCTTTCGTTTGTTGCACAGCTGAATTAAAAAAAGACATGACATCAACCAACTGCTTGCAATGTGCTTTTTTCCTCTTAGATGGACAAAGAGGAAGTGTATATGCATTTACAAGAAAACTGCTTTAAATTATTCAATAAAATCCCATGGCAGTCACATTTGATTTATTACATATACAAAATATGGAATTCTTAAAATCTGTATTGCCATCGGTGGTTCAGTGGAGATCCCAGAACAATCATGAAGCATTTTCATCACACTAAAAGTTCTTTAAAATGCAAAAAGCTATTTTAGATTGAATGATATTGTTCTTCTTACTATGAAACAAAAGATTCTGTGAACCTTTTAAATGTAAAGATTCTTCTGGTGTCCATTTTTGAATGTACATTAGCTCATTATGTGCCAAAACAGCCTTTTCAAATGTTTTGAATAATTACACTAGAGCAGTAAGTAAAAAAAAAAGTAATAAATCACTGAATGATATTTTAGAAGTGTAAATATAGAGAAAAATGTCACTTTGTGTTAAATGTACAACTTTTAAGCAAACCGAGAATGAGAGAACCTGTTATTGCTGTTTGTGGTTTCCATCATGTGACTTGCTAGGTTTTCTCTACATTGCCCATCACTTGTGCACAGATGGCAAGCAGCGCAGAGATGGCACTCTCTGGCATTACAAGCGAATATGAATATGACTATCCAATGAATTCCACAGATGAGATTCCAGTCTACACCCCTTCCGAGGCTGAACTGCTTCCCATGTCTAAAATCTACATTCCTGTGCTGTACATCATCATGTTTCTCACCGGCTCTTTGGGGAACCTGTTTGTGATTATGGTCATTGGCAAGCGGCACAAGAAAAGTGGACGCCTGGTAGACACCTTTGTGTTGAACCTGGCACTAGCCGACCTCGTGTTTGTTCTCACGCTGCCAATGTGGGCAGTTTCGGCCCGTTATGACGAGTGGCCCTTTGGTGAGGCGTTATGCAAGATTAGCAGCTTTATCATTGCGGTTAACCGCTTTTCCAACATCTTCTTCCTCACCTGCATGAGCGTGGACCGATACCTGGCAGTGGTGCGCCTAATGGACTCTCGGTTTCTCCGCAACAGCAGTTGTGCACAAATAACTTGTGGCATCGTCTGGATGGTTTCCTTCATTCTGGGATCTCCATCTCTGGTGTACCGTCGCTTGATCAACGAAACGGTGTGCTCTGAAGATTCAGAATCCTCTTTTGTCCAAGGAATGAATCTTCTGACTATATTTCTAACCTTCTTGCTCCCCGTACTCATTCTAGGTCTCTGTTATGGATCAATTTTGGTCAACCTGCGACGTCTGTCTCACAATCCTGCCAACACACGCACTGATGCCAGACGAAGGCATTCGGTTAAGATTGTGTTTGCCATCATTTCAGCCTTTCTGATCTCCTGGCTTCCATTCAATAGCTTCAAGGCCATCCATGTTGTGTTACTGATAAGCAATAGAGTTCCTAATGAGGTCATACATAGAGGACTCGTGCTCTCCTGCTGCCTGGCATTTCTCAACAGCTGCGTCAATCCGGCTATCTACTTCTTTCTCGATCAGCATTTCAGAAGCAGAGCTTCCATGTTGTGTCTGAGCTGTCTGGGTCAAAACGACCAAGCGCACCAGAGTTACATCACCTCGAATTCTTTCTCCAACGGCACTTCTGAGACCTGCTCTGGAAATACATCAACCCGCGGGCGGCTTTTCTCACTTACTCAAAAGGAATGAAATCTGTTTCTCAATCTATCTTTTTTGTATGCTTAGTTTCGGAGTCAGAGAAACTTTTAAATGAAACACGCATACAGTAGGTCGTTTGCTATAACTAGATATCAATTAATCATGTAGAGCAATTAATAATCGTTTTGTGCATTTCTGCATTGCATTTTTAACATAAGAATCAATACATTGGTAAACATATTATGTAGTGGATAAGATTAAACTGCTAGTAGAAATAGAAATGCTTACATTCTGATAGTAGTCTTCAGTAATTCATCATTTGTGCATATTCAGAATACATTTTTATACTATTATTTTTTATACTATTTTTATTCCTATCTTTGTCCTATCTAACTTTGTCTTCCTTTGTTTATATTTAAATAATTAAATATAACATATTTTTGTGTTTACTTTTATATTTTTTTCGATGCCTTTTTATATTTTATTTCTTACAATGTACTTATGAGCATGTTAAATAGTGTACATGATAACATCAAAAAATATTACAAGCAATATACTGTACACATTTCAGAATTGTTGCAGTGTAATTATGTCACCTTTTAATTTTGAATGTTATGAATTTAAAGACAGAACTTTAAAATAAATATTTTCTTTTTGTATGCTTGTGTATGTTAAGTAATAAAATATTTCCGGTAATCAAAGTCTCCCTTTTTTTCTTAAAAATACTGTAGCAAATATTAAATACTAAAATCATGTGAACTCCAACAATAAACAGTTTCCGTTTTAGTCTCTTCTGAAAAAGTAAAATTTCCTACCGTACTTTCAAGCCTTTTGTGTCTTCTTTTTCAAGCCCTTGAAACTGAACAAATGAGCAACTGGTCTTACCACGATTTCGTAGTTTTACAGGAGAAGTTTTATCATGAGAAACTGTGTGGGCTGCCGTACGGCATGAGAGTTCAATGGTTCACACTTGATGACATGGCATAGCTGTTCCCTTTTCAAATTAATCATAAAGGGCAAAATGGTTCTCGCATGTACCGCTCAGAAGGCAACCTTAGGTCATGAATTTCATTTCATCAAAAAAAGACAAGATATGGGGCAAACCCACACGCACATAGACACAATAAAAAAACGGAAGACTTTACTGTATATAAGACAAGATGTATATACTACCGTTTATACAAACGTTTTGAGGAGGATTTTTAAATGTTTTAAAATAAGCGTATGCTGTTCACCAAGGCTGCATTTATTACAAATACAGTACAAATTGTAAAATTGGAAAATGTTATTGCCCTGTAAAATAACTGTTCAAAAGTAGTTTATAATTTAATTTAAATAATTTATTCCAGTGATTTTAATGATAGTTCTGCTTCAGATACACATGATCCTTCAGAAATCACTCTAATATAAATTATTATTATTATTACTGTTATTATTGGTAATAGTGATAAAAGCAATAATGACTGGAGTAATAATTTCATTTGAGACTACATACAATAAGTAATAAATCAATATTTAACTATTTTTATTTACATTTAGTAAATACCACCTTTATGAACAGAATAATTTTCTTAAAAAAAAAACATGAAAAAACTGACCACCCCAAACACACACCCACACACACACACACATATATATATATATATATATATATATATATATATATATATATATATATATATATATATATATATATATATATATATATATATATATATATATATATATATATATATATATATATAGTTTTACTGTGTACAATGTATATATAGTGTAAATATACAGTTAACAGAAATTTTTTTTGTCGTTTTTATGATTATTTTGACTATTTTTTCATTTTTTTTTTTTGTAGTTCCCAAGTGATGTTTTACAGAACAATGGTTTTTTCACAGTATTTCCTATCATATTTTTTTCTGTAGAAAGTCTTTTTTCTTAGTTTTTTGGCAGTTTTTTAAATTAAAAGTAGTGACTATTTTTTTATTATTAATAAAATAAATAAATAAATAAATTATTAGTTAAAATTTTATATTATTATTATTATTCTGAAGAAAGTAATGTGTATGTGTATTTATATAGCGCATTTATCGTGTATCGCCATACACCCAAAGCACTTCACAATCATGAGGGGGGTCTCTCCACTCCACCACCAGTGTGCAGCATCCACTTGGATGATGAGACGGCAGCCGCAGGACAAAGTCGCCAGTACGCTCACCCCACACAAGCTATTGGTGGAGTGTAGAGACAGTGATACATTCAGTTTGGTGGATGGGGATGATTGGGAGGCCATGATCGTAAGAGCCGATGAGGGACTTTTGCCAGGACACCGGGTCTACACCCCTACTCTTTACGAGATGGGATTTTTAATGACCACAGAGAGTCAGGACCTCGGTTTAACGTCTCAACCGAAAGACGGAGTAGTATATTTCTTTGGCTAGAAGCATATTTATTTGGCTAGAATAAAAGCATGTTTTAATTAAAAGCAGTTTTTAACAAAAGAATATTAATTAATTAAAATTTAAGTTCAATAATATTAGCCTCTTGCTAAATTATATATTTCTATTGGGTACAAAACAAATCACTGTTGTCCAATGACTTGCCTAATTAACCAAATTTAAAATAATTAACCTAGTTAGGCCCTTAAATTACACTTTAAATTGAATACTAGTGTTTTGCAAAATAACTAATAAAATATGGCATATGGTCAAGGCAAAGACAAAAGAAATTAGTTAGAATTATTTTGTCTAAAATGTCTTTTAAAATTATTTTCTGTTAAACATCACTTTAGACCAGTGGTGTAGTCCTAAAAAAAATAGGTGGTGTACTATTACCCGCCCAATCCAAATTTTAAAAGTAGGCAAAGAAACGATGAAAGTCAATGTATCTTTGATTCATTTGATTTATATATATATATATATATATATATATATATATACACACACACACACACACACACACACACACACACACACACACACACACACACACACAGTGGTTTGCTGACTAACTAAAAAACGAGTTCACGAGCGGGAATCTGTCGCCGTTTTTCTATCAAATTTAAAGGGGACTGAGGCGATCATTTAGTAGTGTACAGGTAATCGCAAAGGTGTTAGGGGGGCTGAATGGAAATATAGGAGGGCTAAAGCGATGCCCATGCTGTTTTATAATTTTACTTGAATGTTTCAGCGAGACTTCATTCAGGTGATTTGTTGTGATCTTCAAAAAACCTAAATACTCAATAGACAAAAATTAGGGAAGTCTAATGACCAAAACAAGTGAGTATACCAAGAGTATGATCCTCAGAAGTCGTAATACCCAAACAGCTCGTGTAAAAAAGTAAGCATACTGAGTATACGTGCGTATAGCAAGGACTACACCACTGCTTTAGACATATTTTAAGCTATCTAATAGCTTTACTTTGTTAGACTGCTTTTTATTGTTTGTTTTGTTCCTCATATTACAGCGGAAGTACATCACCACAAATTCTTTCTCCAACGGCACTTCTGAGACCTGCTCTAGAAATACATCAACCCGCGGGCGGCTTTTCTCACTTACTCAAAAGGAAAGGTTTCTCAATCTATCTTTTTCAAATGAGGACTTTCTACAGCAATGAAACACGCATACAGTAGGTCGTTTGCTATGACTAGATCAATTATTTATGTAGAGCATTTAATATTAGGTTTGTGCATTTCTGCATAGCATTTTTTACATAAGAATCAATCTATTGGTGAGCATATTAGTGGATAAGATTAAACTGCAAGTAGTAGAAATATAAATGCTTACATTCTGGTAGTAGTCTTCAGTGACTTATAATTTGTGCATATTCAGAATACATATTTTTTTACTCTGTTAGACTGCTTTTTATTGTTTTTTTTATTTATACATATATGCTGTGGATGAAATATTGACAACAATTACGGTCGAAAACCTTCAAAAACAGTTTAACAGTCCAACAGTCCTGTCAACTGGCAGTAGTTTTCAAATTAGTGTATGTATAAGTGCCAGTCTCTTTCATTTCAGAAATCAAGTGGGATGTTTCTGAAAGTTTAGAGGTTCATCGCTTGTATGTTTTAGTATGGCACCTAGTTTTGAAAGTTATCAAATTTAAGGTACTTGAAATGTACCCATTAACCCCAAAGATGTACATTCCCTCAGCACAAAAAAGATGCAATTTATTTATCAATGAATAAAATCACACACTGGTTCTTTTTGTTTGTTTGTTGCAATGTACTTGTAATTTTGCTTGTAAAATAATGTAATTATTTTATTAGATAAAATCCATTGGCATGCATGGTCAATTAAATGCATCGTCCAGCCACGGTTTCACTTAAAATAAATGAAATGACCCAGGTTCAGTTACTTTACATGCTTTTATATTCCAGTGAACAAAAACAGATGCTACCTTGAACAACACATCAGTCACATATCTTTTCTAAGAAATGTTCAAAGTCAAAAAATGGGTTGTGACCTATGCTTGACTTAAATCCTTATGGTGTTCAACTGCCCCTGCCAACCACAGTTTGACTATCAACCCTGGGTGAGAATGTAAATACACAAACATTCTCATGACTGTTTTTGTGCATGAGATGCCGTCTGTTGTTTGAGACTACACTCATTTTGAAACCCCCTTTACACTTTGCTTTTCTGTCCACAAATCTTACAACCCAACAAGAGTTTATTGTGTAGTTTCGATTAGAGTTTTGTGCTTTAGGGTTAGTAAAACTGAAACTTACACAATTTTCCTAAACAAAAAGGAAGCTCACTTTCTATCATTAAAGATGGTTTAAGCATTAAAAAGGTTTAAACATTTGCATGCTTGTGTTGTTTATATATATATATATATATATATACACACACACTCTTTTTGTGTTGGCCTACTTTTTTATGAATAATATGTGTCAAATCTAGTGACAGATAAGATCATAGGAAATAAGAAAAAAAAAGTTAAGTTGTTTGTTGCGCAGTTCGGGTCACGTGATGCTTTGTGGGTTATGTCTCAACAAGGGCATTAATTTATACTCACAGACTTTTTTACTTTCTGTGGTTAATGTTATACTATATATATACAACTGTGTGTGTGTGTGTGTGTGTGTGTGTGTGTGTGTGTGTGTGTGTGTGTGTTTGTGTGTGTGTCAGAGCTAAGGTTTAAAACCACTCTACCTATGACTCAGTGCTGAGCCAGAAGCTGTGTATCTAGTCTGTTAGTCAGTTACTGAATGTTTACAGTGTGTATTGAATATAATATATTCATTCACTTGAAAAATACTTCTTTTTTTTAAAGAAACTGGGAAACTGCACATTAAGGGAAACTGCACATTACTGACAAAAAGTTTAATGAAAGTATTGACAGAGCCATCTCAATAGTACAGAAATGTTACTGTGCAATTTGTTCTGGAAAAAAAGCATTTAAAAAGTGAATTGCCTCATTAAGGCCTCTGGTACAATCCAATCTAAAATATTAGTTAGTAAACTTAAACAATATTAACTTATACTATCTTTTTTACTTATGAATTGAAAAATATATTGGTATTAGATTAGTAAATATTATTTTGAATAATAATATGTCATCTGAATCTCAAACAATAAAGTTTGACAGAAGCCTTGCAGCTCGCTGCTGACATCTAGAGGTAAGTTTCTAGAAGGATGTTGTATGCTTTTCCAAATTACAAAATTATTAATCACAAGTTATTATTTATCTTATTATCATTAATGCTGTTACTTAAAGGTGTAGTTACTGTGCATCTGGAAAGTATTCATAGCACTTTTTCCACATTCTTTTATATAATGCCACAAGCTTGGCACATCTGTCTTTGGTCATTTTTTCCCATTCCTCTTTGCAGTACCTCTCAAGCTCTATCAGGTTGGATGGGAAGTGACGGTTTACAGCCATTTTCAGATTTCTCCAGAGATGTTCAATAGGATTTAGGTGTGGGCTCTGACTGGGCCACTCAAGGACATTCACCGAGTTGTTGTGAAGCCACTCCATTGATATTTTGGCGGTGTGCTTTGAGTCATTGTCCTGCTGGAAGATGAACCGTCCACTGTGCTCATTGGAACTTTCAGAACAGTAGAAATTTTTCTGTAACCTTTCCCAGCATTGTGCCTCGAGATAATCCTGCCTCAGAGGTCTACAGACAGTTTTTTTGTCTTCATGCTTGGTTTGTGCTTTGACATGCACTGTCAACCCTGGGACCTTATATAGACAGGTGTACTGTATGCCTTTTCAAATCATGTCCAATCAACTGAATTTACCACAGGTGAACTCCAATTAAGCTGCTGAAACATTTCAGTTTCAAAAAATCTTTTTTCACATTGTCATTATGGGGTTTTGTGCGTATAATTTTAAGAAAATAAATGAATTGAATCCATTTTGGAATAAGGCTGTAACATAAAAAATATGTTGAAAAAGTAAAGCGCTATCAATACTTTCCGGGTGCACTGTAACTCTAAAAATTAATTTTAATTTGCTAATTTGATGTTAATTGACTCACCCTCAGTCTATCCAGGATGTAGGTGAGGTTTATTTTTCTTCTCTAGAACCATATTTTCATATTTTCTAGAAAATATTTTCTAAAAATATTTTTAGCTAAAACTATATAAATACCATAGAAGTATATATAATGAATGAATATATATATATATATATATATATATATATATATATATATATATATATATATATATATATATATATATATATATATATATATATATATATTCATTTATTCATTCATTCATTTTTTTTTCGGCTTAGTCCCTTGTGTGTAAGAGTAAAGTATTAACTAGATTTTCTGTAAAATTTACGTTAAAGATTTTATTAAGCCATCTGAAGTCATTTTTTGGATTGTTGCTAGATCGAATATGTTTGTGGTCGGAGGTTAACGAGAATAATTTGTATTATTTATTAAATTTCCGATTTATTGTATTTTATTAACTACTACCCCCAACCTGAACCCTAATCCCGACCGTCACAGTAAGGTAAAAACAGTAGTTGTATCGAGTATTAATTATGTTATCTATTAAATTACCCAATAAATTGTATTTTTTAAAGTCTACCCCCACCCCAACCCTAAACCCAACCGTCACAGTACTGTAAAATATTAATTATTATTTTACAGTGTCATTAAAAATGCTGGTCGCGTATCCGATCTAGACTTTATCCATTTTTAGTCATAAGCTGCGTCCGAAATTGCATACTTCTGCACTATTCTACGCAATTTTGTAGTATAAATAGTGTAAGTAAGTAGTGCGTTTTACACTGAAAACTCTGAAAGTAGTATATGTACTTTAATTACCTGGATGATGCACTCATTCAGCCGGTAAAATGAAGTGTGGAATGATGGACACTTCACGCACTCACCGACCGCGACTTTGCTCACGTAGCGGAAGGGGAAGGATCCCATTTAGCTATCGGGCGCACATGTTGGAAAACTTTATTTATTTTGGATTGTGAAAACAAAATTTTCCTACGAGAGGGATGCGGTTATACTCATAGCAGGTAATATTTGATAGTTTGGTCATTTTATTTTACTGATTTGGCAACCGTCAAACGTCATCTGGGAAACTGTTTGAATTTCCGCTTAAAAAAAAACATTTTCCATTTGGGATGACACTACATTCATATACTATACTGTTGAGTGTGCAAGTGCACAAGTACACAGTGCATGAGTGCATAGTGTATAGTGTGCCATTTGAGACGCAGCTACAGAAATTTACTTCCGCATCTGAAAAATCGCCAGACCGGAAGTGACGTCGGATGAGGCAGATCGCGTATATCAGTGTTTCCCTACCCTGTTCCTGGAGGCACACCAACAGTACATATTTTGGATGTCTCCATTATCTGACCCATTCATTTCAGGTTTTGGAGTCTCTTCTATGATAAGATAATTCAGGTGTGTTTGATTAGGGAGAGGTTGAAAATGTGGACTGTTGGTGTGCCTTAGGAACAGGGTTGGGAAACACTGCTTTATATAAACAGTATAAAGACAATGGATGCCGAGATAAGATATTCTGAGAGATTCACACAAACGACAGACCACAGCCATACAATTATAAGCCTGTGGACAGACCAGCTGACCGAACAGCAGTCAGAGAAGAGTAATTGAGCTGTATTGTGTGGAGAAGAGAGCAGGTTCTCAGTGAGCGACCAGCTACTATTTATCATCTATAAGTATTAATACTTACCAGTGACAAAAACTAATGAACATTTAACAGAGTTATGCAACATTGACCATATTTTTTAAGTGTAGATTAATAAATACAATACACAAATAACACAGAACATCTGGAATAATGCAGAAACATGTAAACAAGGTATTGGAAAATCTTTTTATTATACAAAAGGTTTTCAGAGCTTTTGTATTAAAATAAAAACAACATCAAATATTAAAACAATTTAAATAAGTTTTTTAATGTGTCTTTTTTTTTGTCAGTTTTGTACATTGAGTATAAGATGATCCGTATTGGATCTCATTTAGGCAACAATCCATAAAAAATACAAGTACAAGTCATGTTACTGTATAAAATATTTACAAAGATTTGATCAACAGATCTGATCTGTAGTTATGGTAAATAAACTTCAACCCTAATTCAAGTTCAAATTGTAATGCAACTCAAATTCAAGTTTTATTTATATAGCACAAAAGCATAAGCACTGTTAATACCCAGCATTTTTACTCTTTACAGTATATATGTATAAGTATCTGTGTGAGTGTGTGTGTGTATAAGTAGGTAACAAACATATAATACTGAAAGAAAAATATATCACCTGACACATTTAAAAGTAAACCTTTTTGTATTATTTTTCAGTAAGGGTTAACGTTAGGGATCATGTCTTTATTGTGTGCTAAATTGTGAATGCTGTGCAAAAAGATGCTGATAGACTCCAGTATTCCACCGTCAGAGACGCAGTGAGGGCTGATGCATATATGCTGGGGAAATAATGCAAAAGTTTAAATCATGATTATTATTCATGTACATTTTAAAATTTACAATATGATTTAAGTATAACATGATACAGATTACCCAGCCACATTTGCAGACCCCTGCAGTTCACTATGCATACCAGCTCACAAAAATAGATTGTACCCATTATAAGTGGAGCATGTGTGAACAAACTTCAATTTTTCAAATGATATTTGTTTTTCTTCTACAAGATGAATATTTCTCATATGTGAATAAAATGTGCCTTTCCTCATTGACAGGACAGAATATTTTTACTCTCCCTCAAGTGGTTCCAAACCTTATTGTCTTTCTTTCTTCTGTTGATCACAAAAGAAGATATTTTGAAGAAAGCTGAAAACCTGTAACCATTGACATCTTGTAAAAACAGATACTATGGAAGTCAATGGTTACACTTTTACAATATTTAAAAAAAAAAGGAAGTCAAAGGTAGTGTTTGAGTTTTACCTGCCTGCATTATATAGAAATATTCTAGTAATTATTTCCCCTTCTATTTTTTGTAAACAGATAATATCATGTATAATTAATTCAAATTAGGGGGAAATAATAATCTACCTGATGAACGAGGTGAAGGTCTGAGGTTACTCTGTGAGCCAAAGTGAAGCACAGTTGAGTGAAAAGCAGTTGAGGCCCGTGGAGAGAAAGCCTTTAGCTCTGGGTCAGCATCACTGCTGCAGATGCATCTCCTTATAAACACACCACATGACAATAAATTAAAAATTAGCTGAGCAAACAAAATCCCTACGCTGTAACATTTATAATATTAGCAAACTGATGGTACCAGTTGTCTTATCATATGCTTATATTTTCACATGGTTTAAAAAAAGAATATTTAATATGCTTACCCTGCTGAAAAATCCAGCTTAAACCAGCCTAGGCTGGTGGGCTGGTTTTAGCTGGTTGACCAGCCTGGTTTTAGAGGGGTTTTGGCCATTTCCAGGCTGGTTTCCAGCCATTTCCAGCCTGGTCTTAGCTGGTCAGACTGGAAAAGGACCTGCTAAATCCAGCTAAAACCAGCTTGACCAACCTGGTTTAAGCTGGACATAGTTGGTTTTGGCTGGGCTCCAAGCCTGGCTAGGTGTTCAAGCTGGTTTTAGCAGGTCATTTTACAGCCTGACCAGCTAAGACCAGGCTGGAAATGGCTGGAAACCAGCCTGGAAATGGCCAAAACCCCTCTAAAACCAGGCTGGTCAACCAGCTAAATCCAGCCAACCAGCCTAGGCTGGTTTAAGCTGTTTTTTTCAGTAGAGTAACCTTACAAGCTAGCAGCAGTGCTGTTCTGTAGGAAACGTAAACACATCGTGTTGCTTCAAATTACTCAAATAATCATGCTTACTGATCTGAAAGTTGACAAATATAAAAGAAAAAGGAGTTGTCTTACTGTGTACAGTTCTCGCTTTCATTGACTGATCCAGGAGCGTGTCTTTCGCCGTTTTCGCGTCAGCTCGGTCTTATCAGATTCATCCTATGTCACGAACACGTTTGAACCAACATAGCAACGGGAAACTTGTGGACTTGATATGCTGACAGGCTGGAGTTTGTGCAGTTTCCATGAACCCAATAATATACCAAGATGATGATAACTTACACCAAAACTAGCAACCATTTCTCCTATATGCTACTCACTGTAAACAGTGCGCGCCTGTCAAATGAGTGCTCAATCTGACATCACCTGGCTGGTTAGAAAAAAATGCGGATCTTTTGGAAGTGGCAAAAACAGACATATTTTCTTTAAAATTTCTGCCCTTGCGCTTCGTAAAACATTTTAACATGGTTTTTTATGGTATTATATAGTATTTTCACAAACGATTCTACCTTTTTTGAAATAGTTTTTAACTTACAATATGCTCTTTAACAAGTCAGTCATTCAATAGGCCTACACAAGTGCCTGTCTCATTCATTTTAGAAATCAAGTGGGATGTTTCTGAAAGTTTTTTGGGCATGTTACCTAGTTTTTAAATAGGTCAGCAGATTTACTTTAAGTATGTCCATTAACACTAAAGGGGTTGTTAGCTCAGAAATGAAAAACTCTTTTAGATGGTTGCTTGATGATAAAAATGTAACTAAATGGCCTCCATTTCTTAAAGAATCAGGAGTTTAAACGAAACTAACAACTGTGGCTTTTTACAATACAGTTAGGTCATATGAATCTAAACAAACAGTCTGTGCAAAAAAAGCTGAAGTTACTTTTAATAAAAGCCTCAAAATAGGTTGCAGCATCTACAATAAGCACTAAGCAGGTCAATTTTGAAGTACAAAACATAATTTCCACACTCTGTAAACAAACAGCATCAGCTCCAGTTTAATTTCGTACCTGCATATATGTCAGAAATCTGATGTGAGCGCCCATGTTTCACTTTACATGAGACTGAAATGCACTGTCAGTACCAGTGTAGCAGTAGTACATTTTGCATTTATGTTTGTTTTTTGTACTTTGGCTCTCAAAGTGACAATAGCCATTGGCATTCATATTATGAATCACCAAGAACAGGTTTAGAAAAAATCTTTAATTTTTTGTCGAAGGAAAAAGTGGTGGCTTGATGCTGAGTAAATTAACACATGCATTTCCTTTTTGGTACCCCTTTGGTATTTGGCAATGTTGATTTAAATACAAAGACTAGCTGTCTTGGTCACAGATGCGCCAGCGAGACACGCTCCAATATTTTATCCTCTTTTGTACTCTGATGTTTCACCCATAATTTCCATAATCACCAATAATAAGCAAAACGGATACTTTGCTGATTAAACCATCACACTCTACTCTTACTGCTGGAATGTCTGATCAAAGAAGATTGGTCACTAGGCTGGTCAAATTTAGCCATGAAACATCCAACACTAAATTAGTCAGTGTTTCGGTTTCATTGTCCAGCTTCTGGATATGTCATGTTAGTTAAATTAAGTGTGTGTGTGTGTGTGTGTGTGTGTGTGTGTGTGTGTGTGTGTGTGTATGTGTGTGTGTGTGTGAGAGAGAGAGAGAGAGAGAGAGAGAGAGAGAGAGAGAGAGAGAGAGAGAGAGAGAGAGATTATGGCCAAATATCATATAATTCTGTAATAAATAGGCAAATAATATGCAAATAAAATATATGTACAATTAACCTATAAAAATACTTACTAACGGAATTTACACATTTAGAAAACTCACTTTCATTAGACCCTAACTAACTGTTTACAATAATTTTACTAAGTTAACAACTTTAATTGTTTTACTTTCTGTATTTGGCTTGTGAATTTAAAAACAAATAAGCCTACAGCTTCGGAAAATTATTCAGTTTAATCAAATCGAGTAAACCTTTCTCTCTTTACTCTGACGCATGAGCATTTACTGTGAGACAGTCTCCTTTTCAAGGTGAAGCCTTTCATATGTTAATAAAAGCCACCAGCACCCTGCAGTCCCATAATGGCACATTACTTTCTATGTTCTCTGTCTTTCAAAAGATTCGCCTGCACGCAGCTCAACGGCGATTTTACAGAAAAGAAAACAAAGCCCCCGTTTCCTATCCTATGCTGTGTCGACGTACCGTTCGCAAACAATTTAATCAGGTGATTGATATAACAGGATATAACTGTTTGGGCTGTACCACTGCATGTATTTGGTCAAACGATGTCCACTTCATTAACGAATCTTTCGAGCCGATTCACCAAAATGGTCTATTCGTTTACGTCCTGGTCCAGTCAGATCACCTGACTAATATATTAGCAACTTACTGTTTGGTCATTTTTAGTTTTTTTTTTTAATTGATCATGCATTCAACTTGTGATTTCAGAACACAAAACAATAAATAAACAAAAAAAACAAACAAAAAAATCACATGATTCGAACATTTTCGGGTGGAAAAGGAAAGAAAAAAATCCTTTAAAGGTATAAACATTTAAACTAATTTCTCAAGGCAAACATTTGCCTGGCACTGCGTCCAAAATTCTTAGAGAAAGTTTTATCTAACCTATTTATTTGATTAAAATGTTTATTAATTATTTTTTTAGACGTCAGACACTTGACTTTAATATAAAACACCCTTTTACAGGTAATACTATTGATTTTTAACTCAGTCTTAGTGTAAATTTTGAGAAAAATTTGGAAATATTGAAAGTCACAACAATGAAAGTTTTCAATAGTCAGTTATTACTGAATTATAACAAGTGTTAAATATATGAGACCAAACTCAATTTAAGATTTTAAGTTTGACATGCTCAAAATGTGGTTAGCAGGCTATAAATGGCTATAAGTAGCATAAAATCTAATACATGTAAAACCATGATTCCCATTTTTTCATCCATTCATTTTCTTTTCGGCTTAGTCCCTTTTATTAATAAGGTGTCACTACAGGGGAATGACCCGCCAACTTATACAGCATGTGTTTTACGTAGCGGATGCTACACTCTAAAATACATTCTTGTATTCACACCCACACATACATTACGGGCAATTTAGCTTATTCAATTCACTAATACCGCATGTCTTTGGGCTGTGGGGGAAACCGGAGCACCCGGACGAAACCTACATCAACACGAGGAGAACATGCAAACTGAGAAATGCCAACTGGCCCAGCTGTGGCTCGAACCAGCGTCCTTCTTACTATGAGGCGACAGCACTGCGCCACCGTGTTGCCCCCTATTTATTTATTTATTTTTTTCAAATCAAATATATTACATTATCTTCACTAAAATAAAAAAACGATAGCCTATGACCGCCACGCAAGCAGCAGGGTTTACATGGTATGTTTAAACGTTGTTGTGAAGTTGCTGAATCATTTTGGAACCGATTCTTTGAAAAGAGTTGTTCAAAAGAATGAACTCTCGCAGTCGAGCTTCCCATCACTAGTTCAGTCAGCGCTGTGGAAAAAAGTTTCTGATGGGGAGAGGGACGTACTATTGTTACATAGGGGGTTTGCTTTTCAGTTCTCATAAGAGTACTATCGTAAAACACATCGATTTAATAGATCTGGCACTTCGTCATAAGCGTCTTAATGACTTTGCCACCTCACGGATTTCTTTTAAGTGTATAGTTTCTATTGTCAGATCCATGAGCGAGAATCGTCGTCCGAAGCAGACCCTCTAGTTCGTGTGGCTTAGAATCGCCCATTCTTCAGAGTCTCGCTTACATCAATTTGGAATGCGGCGCTGGAGAAAGCGTGGATAAATAATATCCCATGATAATGCGTTGCGTGGAGATCTGACGACTCTGTGTTGCTTTTGTTATGACGACAAAAGGTATGGTGATATTTTCCTCAATCGATAATACATATACATATCCTGAACTAAGACACAGCACCATACGAAAATTGAGCGTATACAGCATCGCTACTGCAGCCAAAAGTTTTGCAACCATTGAAACTCTCTTTAATTATTAAAACTAGATTGCGAATAATATATTTACGTTTGCGTAGTTTTAAAAGTTGTGATAAAGCTGGTCATGGTAACCCGAAAAATTCTCCTGTTGAAAAAAAATATGGGGATTTTGTAACAATTACTAAATCAGACTTCATATTGAAACCATTATAGTCTTTTTACGTGTTTTTAAGTTATGGTTTAGTGTTAAGTAATGGTTAAGTATACAATAAAAAAGCTACTTTTTAGGGGTAATTGTAGTGTGCAATGTGTTAAAGATCAGCTTTAGAAGTTTAATGTAAATCCAAGTTGGCAAACCTGCATTGAAGTTGTATTTGATCTTTTAACCTGTTTGAATTTAAATTAGTATCTAAGAAAATCTAACTTTGAAACCCATAAAATCAAGTATAAACCATATAAAACATTTTGGCGTAAAGTAAATAGGACAAAGATATTGTTACAATTATGAAAGCATTTTTTTAAAAGTAAAATTAGTCATCTGCATCGCTTTTGAATGTCGATTATATGGAAGTATAAGAGCATAAATAGAGAACTTGCAAAGCTTTGATGAAAAAAAAAACCTGCACAGGTATTTCAACTGCAGCGTGAGAATCAGATGCTTATATTGTTTCATTGTCTAAAGGTGGATATTATTTTACACTCCATTCATTTATTCAGCTGGGAACACTAACTTCCTCTAATGGGCTTTGGTTTAATGTATAAGACACATGATCTAATGTCAGTCAGTCTTAAAAACAGAGAACTAAAACAACTACTTGAGCTCTTAATCAAATAAAGTGGAAGTCTCATTACTTTATTCGGTTGCCTTTCTTATAAAAGGAACAGCATTCCTTGTCTAATGCTGTGGAATCCAGTGATCAGTGTGACTCAGAGCATCAAGGGTGATTTGAGTGGGCCGGCATCTGAGGGAGGTGTGTAGACCACTGAAACGTGAATAGCCCTGGAATCTGCGGCTTTGTTGGTTCATAGCCAGGGTCGGCCAAACCGGAGCCAAGCAGCGTGTGTGTATTGTTTGCTGCCGACAGCTCAGTTTTAAGGCTCTCATTAGCACCTCTGGATGTGGCCTAATACAATGACAGCCGCTGGAATGATGTTTCTATTTCATCCACTTGTGTGGCAGCACATTTTAGATTTGACTTGCAAAATCTGTTGATTTGTTGTAATGGGTTGTTTTGAAACTCTTCAGAATACTATCTTTGCTCATTTTTCAGCAAAAGTAATTACTGCGTCTTCCTATCAATGATAAATATGGTAACGTAGGATGTCTTGAGTGATACAAGTCAAAACAGTCACTTTAGAAATGTCAGTGAGAAGCTTATGATCAACTTCCTTTCTAATTTACAAATGAATACAACAAGCTTCCTGTTCTGCGGTGAATTTTAACATCATTCAACTGTTTTAAACCTGAGAAATTAATCAGATATAGTCCACTTCAATACTTCTACACATGCAACCACATGTAAAATGTCTATCTGCTGTTCTGTGCAGTGACGTAAAGACTAAACAGGAAGAGACTAAAGCCATATGTAACCATAACACACTGATTTCAAAGAAACACTTCACTTCCTCTTGGATGAAGATAGGATGATTAAAGCAGATATTGTTTTCATTAGTAATAGATAAAAAGACTTCAACGCACATTTTCAACAGTATTATTATGGACGACCTGGCATGCAAAAAACAATGTCAAATTAAATTAGGGCCAATGAAATCAGATTTTCTCATTTTTTCGTGAGTTTTTTTCCCCCCCCAGATGCTATTTTAATTTTTATGAAATTCATTATATCATTTAATTCAATTTTATCTATTAAAAACGTACAATTATATATTAGGAGCAATATAAATATTTTTTAAGCACAATTTATTTGAGTTAAAGTAAACTTTTATTTTGACATTGTCGTAAAGAAGCTTGGGTGCTTGATTTGACAATAGTTTTTCTCAAATAAAAATATTGAAATCCAGGCAAACAGAATTTTAAAAGCGCAGTATAAGTTGGACTCCCAGTGGTTGAACTAGGTATTACATTCCTGCATCAAAACAAATGCAAGTGCAGGTTGCCAGATTGAGGCTGATTTAAATCGTGTAAATTGTATAAAAGCAACGCTACATGAAAGAAGGAATATTTTCCATATTATATAGAGTTTTTATTCTAACCAAAACTTTTAATTAATATATTAGAAACTGCTTTCATTTCTTGCAGCTGAAGAACAGAAAACTGACATTGATCACCTCAGGTACACCTCATGTGCTTTATTCAGTGTTAAATGCAAACAGTGTGAGTTTTAATGCCATTTTACATGACATTTATCGCCATACTACTGAAAGCAGCAGCAGAGAGTTTACCTCAGATCTTGAAAATAAAAAAACCAACAACTTCAGAACTGTGACAGTGCAAGCATATTATCACATATCAGTGATTCAGCATGTTCATTTAATATGGTTTAAAATGTAATATTTAGATTATAAAACCTTACCATGGGGCGATGTGGTGGCGCAGTAGGTAGTGCTGTCGCCTTACAGCAAGAAGTTTTCTGGTTTGAACCTCGGCTGGGTCAGCTGGCATTTCTGTGTGGAGTTTGCATGTTCTCCCCGCGTTCGCGTGGGTTTCCTCCGGGTGCTCCGGTTTCCCCCAAAAGTCCAAAGACATGTGGTATAGGTGAATTGGGTAAGCTAAAAAATTGTCTGTAGTGTATGTGTGTGAATGAGAGTGTATGGGTGTTTCCCAGTGATGGGTTGCAACTGGAAGGGCATCCGCTGTGTAAAACATGTTGGCAGTTCATTCCTCTGTGGCGACCCCAGATAAATAAAGGGACTAAGCCGAAAAGAAAATAAATGAATGAATGAATGAAAACCTTACCATTTCATGAGTGAGGGCATATTCTGTGCTTCTGAATGGCTGTATTTAAATTTCTGTCGAGTTGCGTCTGGTGCAAACAGCCAAATTGCTTATCACTGCAAATCTTGTCACACATAGTGTTGTTAGGACACGGGATTACATTGTAACCTGCTAAAGTTAAAAACCTGCTACCTAAAGTTTACGTTCAAAATATATATATTATTTGCTAATTAATAACCTCATGTGGAACTCTGAATCTGCGTCTCATTTCAGAGTCTGCTACTGTCGCATTTCATTCACGGTCGCATACTGGGAGAGCCTTTCGGAATGAATGAATGAAATATGCTGTTTTTTTATCAGGGCAACCCGGGGTGCTGAAATATCATTGGCTAAACTGACAGGGGGCGGGTTAAAAGAACCAAAAAAAATCAGCCGTTCCGCCACGTAACAGACATTTTCAAAGCAGAATAACTGACTTTTCCAGATAAACAACAATATTCACTTGGCATGTTTCCTAAATAGATGCAAACATATTGTGGCATTTTTATGCTTTAGAAGAGTCAATATCTTACACACAGCACCTTAAAGTTTTGCCAAATTCTGAGACGTTCTGCGTTATACAGTAAAATAATTTTTTTTCAAAAAGATTCAACTATTTTGAGTGTTTATGGCATGATGTTAGCCAAAATTACAACAAACATTATTGACCTTTTTTTGGTAAAAGAAAAGTTAAAAAGGTCACAGTAATGCAAAGTAAATAATACCACTTTTTGGAATTTTTTTAAATCAGTAACGAATGGCTTATAATTTTATTAAAATTAAACTTGAAAGTACTTAAAACACTATAACTATACTATAATTAGTCAATTATTATTCTGTCAAAGCCTAAGCACTATTTAAGCTGTAAACATGTACTTGTCACTTTTACAGTCATGTTAGGGTTGCAGGCATGTTGTTAGATTTTGTCTTGGCAACAGTGTTGTAAAATTGTATACTTTACACTAAAAACCCATTCACTTTTATGTCCCATCGCATTATTTTGTTTGTTTAAAAAAATAGGAACAAGTAAAATCATTTTTCTTTATTAAATGATCATTTCCCTATTATAATAATTTCATTCAATGTGAGTTGTGTCTAGCCACAAACATTTTCCACAAGCAGACGCACCGCCCCAGTGTAGCCGAGTGAGTTAAGCCAGGATCTGTGAGGTCTGTTTCATCTGCCGAGTCCTGCCGCAGTTGTAATGAATATACAGAGGGAAAGTTCTCCTGGGGTTTACAGCCGGAGGGATTCGTGCTGCGCTGCAGTGCTGGTGGTACAACTCACTTCACTCCACATCAGACAATCCATCTGTGCTTTGGCTCATTTGAAACCAGTTTCCACTTTACATCTTCTATTTCCCGAAAGGGTGCCTCATGGCCGCACAAGCACCAAATGCCAGGGTGCGGTGTTGGGGTTCACAGGCCTCAAAGCTCCTTATTCCTTTTCAGTCTCACGCCAAAGCTTTAATTATGCAGCGTCTTACTATGGATACTAGTTTAGTGTAATTACAAGTCAATAATTACCCACAGACGGTATATTTAGGCGCTAGTTTGAAGGACTTCCTGTTCTTTTAAGGCTGAATATAGTGTTTCCCCATGCACGAAGATAGCAACATTTTTCCAGTGTCACTAGATGGGTTGTGGAATGTTGTTTTGATTAAGTGCAAGCTCAGTCTGAAGAGTTATATCAAAGATTCATGCTAGTTTTGTTACACCACATTTGTCTTCATTTTGTAATGAGGGGATGTATGCCAAAGATTTTTACATCAGACGTTTACTCAGTGAATATTACAGACAATTCAGACAGACTCAATCAGTGGAATTTAAGTATAACAGTGACAACATGAGCTAAGCATAAATCTTGCTAAACATAAAAAGTGTCACTGAAGGATATTACAAGAGTTTTGAAACTTTATGACTTAAATTCAGTTGTAATCAATGTCAAAGAAGTTATCGCATATGGGTCTTTGGCGAATAGAGGGTTAAGGGGTAGTAATGTATATTTAATATCCTCTCTCCTTCTCCTTCTCTCAATTTGCTGGTTCCTGCAGCACATCGGCTTATAAATAAATAAACCTAATAAACACGAACTGTAGTAGCAGCCTCTGTGTTTGTTTAAAAGATGTGATGCCAAACAAAATCAGATTTGAGCAATACATTGGAGTTGAGGACTAGGCCTTGCAGTGTGAATGTTGCCTATGATTGCTCCACAACGCTTTCAGCATATCACGTATCTTCACTGTAATTGTATACAGACTGTTGTTTAGGTTAGCCTATATTCACTGATACTGTATAAACTATACAAAATGTCTCCTCAGATAAGAAGTATGCTTTATTGGATGTCATCTAAATTGTTTACCTCAAGTAAACGTATCATTTTTATGACTGGGTTAACTTGCATAGATTAGCTTACAGCAGTAAAATGGACATGTGAAATAAAAATAGCTACATATTTCCCTTTACAGTGTGCATGTGAAGCTGTGCATGACATTGGTTTAAATAATACTTTGGTTTTCAAAACGAGTCCTTGTATAATCCCTAGAGTATGTATATGATAGGTCACACAATAAGGTTTCATTAATTAATGTTAGTTAATGTATATTTGATATGAACCATTAAATGTTGTGCAATTTAACATTAATTATTGCATCGTGAGTAAACAAACTTTCAATGAATAACTTTAATTTTATTAACTAATGTTAACAAAGATGAATAAATACTGTAATCAGTGTATTGCTTTTTGTTTGTTCATGTGTTCAGTAAGTAAATACATTAACCAATGAAAGCTAATTGATGCGTAAAGTGTGACTGTATAATAATTCTGTAGTTCTACTGTTCAAAAGTTTTTTCAAAGAAATGAATACTACATGTGATAGTAATAATTAATATTATTAATGAATACTTTATTAATTTATCATAAGTGACAGTTTCTGTTAAAGGATTCATTAAAGAATAAATGTATTTAGTTGAATTTGAAAAAAAAATATGCAGCACCAAATTAGGGTTGGGTTGATTGCCGATGGCCGATAGACATCACCATGCTGAGCCGGCATCGCGATCCTCCGCCCAGCCCTGGTCGCAGCCGCAACCCGCTAACGAAAAATACACACTCAGGCCCCGTTTACACTTATACATCTTAGTTTTAAAATGGCATTTTAGAATGAAACGATCCACGTCCACACTGGCGTTTCACCTAGCGTTTCTGAAAAGCCCTCTGTCCACACTATACTGCTGAAAACGCACCACATGCACACACACACACACTTTAGGCTGCTTTAGGCAGACAGTGGGTGATTTCAGCACAAAATCTCCAGAGAGCAGTGCACATCGGACAGATTATCAAGGATACCGTTGGATGGCATCTCACTATAGACCATTTCAACTCGGTGATGTCACCACCCCGTGAACATTTCCTGCTTGTAGTCAAACTGTTTCATAACTGTAACAAGAGGCAATTCAATCAGAACATAACATTAAAACAGCTGTCGTAACATTATTTATTAATTTGTGCACCTCCTGGGATTCTTGGAAGATATGGAAATAAAAATGTAAAACAGGAAATACATTAGGACTGTTGTTATCGTTTACATCCCTCAAAATGGTCTATAGTTGCTAAACTTGATATTTAAATAATCTTGTCTTTATCTAACGACGCTTCGGTCTTTTGATCTATCAGGTAACGTATCACAGCGTCAGTACATTGCTTCAACCGACCTACGTCCATCGCAATGTTTCATGTTAGACATCGTACGATGGCAAATTGGTCAACATCGCCCAACCCTACACCAAATTAGCATATTAAAAATATTTCCAAAGGATTATGTGAAACTGAAGACTGCTCTGACTGATAACAATACATACTTGGCATTACAGAAACATAATAGGAGATTTGAATAGTAAAATTGTAATAATACTTCACAATATTGCTATTTTTTATTTATTTTTGACTTATATAAATGCTACATTGGTCAGACCTCTTTTGAGAACTCCTTTAGAATAGTAGTGTGTCATGAAATATCATGCTTTTTATTAAACTTTGAGTAAAATTTCACCTCATAAACTTTTTCACCTCATAAACATCATTCATTGTGTCTGGTGTGGACAGGTCCTGAGTGAAGGTTAATATGCGACTGTCACAGTTCACTGGTGTTCCCAGCGTGCCTGAGTTCCCTGTCTGAATAAGCAGGATGGGAGAGATCCCCACAATAATAAAACCCCTCTCCGCCTCCCATACGTGCTAATCCGACATATCCCACATCCCCGGGAAGAGGCGAGATGAGAATCTATGAGCTTCTATACAATATCGCTCTAACCCTGTAGACAGCTAATCCTATGGAAATCCTTTGAATGTAGCAGTAAAAAAACAAAGCATATATTCAATCACAGCTGTCTTGATCAGTTTGTTGGTTTAGATTCTTGACCCATCTCTGCCCTTGCAGAACTACCACTGCTACATAACTTCACATGAACTTTTGACTTGAACCAAGAAACTTTTTTCTTACACAAAAATACTAGCTCTCTTTATAGCAGCCATGGTACAAAACTACAGGAGGATTAAAAAAAAAATCTAGAATCTAATGTAATCAGAGTAGTTAGCAGCACTAACTAAACAAGCACTAATCAAACTGTTGTTGCTTTCTTAATCATCCCTTGTGCTTACATATAAACAAGCCTCAGAATCTTCCCTAACAAAAATTAGATGCATTTGTCTGAAGTGTCTGCAATAGCGAAGACCTACAGTATCTCATAGTGGGAAAGTCCCTCTGGGTTTCTTTTGACACAAATAACACAATCCGGAAAACTCAATTACTTTCTACAAAAGTCATGTGGCTAAGTCTGCTCAGTTTTTTTGGTGCCCTGCCCAGAGTTGGTGTTATGAAAAGCCAAATATTAGAAAATTTTTATTTTTAGAGGCCACAAATGTTTAGATGACCTCGCAAAAGAAGATATATAAACAAATGGGAGATTTTGGCTTTTTATGATCCATATAATAATACAGCGCCTTCTGCAGTATTTCAAAAACTAAAATTGGCAGAATTGAATAATATAGGGTTATTCATTCATTATTTAATTTTGCTTTGGCTCAGTCCATTATTTATCGGGGGATGCCACAGCAGAATGAACCGCCAACTATTCCGGCATACGTTTCACGCAGCAGATGTCCTTCCAGCCGCAACCCAGTACTGAGAAACACCTATACACTCTTGCATTCACACACACACTACAGTCCATTTTTGGTTCATCCAATCCACCTATAGCGCATGTCTTTGGACTGTGCGGGAAAACCGGAGCACCCGGAGGAAACCCACGCAAACACGGGGAGAACATGCAAACTCCACACAGAAATGCCAATTGGCCCAGTTGGGAGTCGAACCAGTGACCTACTTGCTGTGAGATGAACAGTGCTAACCACAGGGCCACCGTGCCGCTATAGTGATATTAAAAGGTCAAATTCGGCATACATTTTATTGAAGATGTTTGCAGTATATAAGCAAGCAGATAAGCCACAGTACAAACCTAAGAGAGTAGATCTAATGCTTAACAATAACAATATTTTTTCTAGAGGTGTGAACCTACACTAGTCTCACAATTCAGTTCGGTTAAGATTATCATGCCATAGATTCAGTTCAATTCGATATCTCAGTGCATCACGGTGCATTGACAATAGCACTCACAGGCAGTAAATTGTGCAGAGTTTCTGCGTTTTTAAGTAGTTGGAGTGTTTTAATTACTCACGCTCGCCTCCCTCGCCATAGTAAGCTACTGCAATATAGCGCATATGAGATAAATGACGGCAGCATGTAATAACCGTTAGGATCTATTACTGAACCGATACCTAATTGTTCACACCTGCATAGCGGTGCAAAGAATTTTTTACACCCCTCATTTTTTCCAGTTTGGTACATTTTGAGTGATTTTCCACTGCATTTTTTACCTGATACATTTTAGTATCATTCCTGATGACGACCATTACATACAATTTATGTATAAACAATGCTGTTGACCAACTGGTCTGAATGAATCATCATTAGCATCACTGGATTTGTGACATGAGACACTCATTCATTAATTTTGTTTTTGGCTTAGTCCCTTTATTAATCAGCAGAATGAACCGCCGACATGAGAAAACCTGCTGTATTTAAATTGAGGTTCGCATAACTAATCAGTTTTTATGCTAGTGGAAAAAATATAAAGCAAGCAACTACATCACAACCATAGTGATAGTCTCAGCCACTTACAGTCTTACTCACACTCATTCTTGGGTCTTGATTGTTTAGAAGAAAACAATTAGATGAATTGGATTTAATTTCGACTTTATGAAAGCTCTGCTCATATGTTCTTTAAATTCATTTTGCAATCCAATTGACATGTTAGTTTACAGGCATATTGCTTATTTCCAGACATATAGATATGTAGATAATTAAATGCAAACTTGCATAACATAAAACTTTAACAACACAGTTACACATTACTATTATTTCATTAATCTGATCGCAAACCGATTATTTGGCGTAGCTACTCATCAAACTAGTTGTGAAACAGACATTGGCATGTTCCAGCAGTCTTATTTCCTTGGTCATTTTTTGGGAGATAGGATTTTGTCCCATCTGCCAGCCGCGGTGGCTCCTATAGGCAGTAAACTGGCATTCTTGGAGAGCCAGTGCGAGGACGAGAATCCTAAATGTATGCGAGTGATCCCTGAGAGCAGCAGGTGCAGCGTCTCCCACAGTATTTTGGAAAAGTGTTTCTCTTGACATCTGTGTGTGTGGGTTGGTTTCCTATTGGGTCTGCATGTCAGAGTGGAATGATCGTCCATACAATGCCTCAGTGAAGACACTGTACGCATGACAACAGCATTTGCATTACAGTACAGTTAAAAGAATGAAGCTGAAAAGGAGGCTTGTTTGCTTACTTGTTTGGTGTCATACAGTAGTTAGTCTATTCAGCAGTAATTTAGGATACCTAGACAACATTCACACAGTAACAGTATATGGCTTCAGTTCTGTGTATTTGATACTTAAAGGTGTCCAATGACTTTTTAACTAAACTCCTTAAATGTCTCAATTGTAGTCTGGGAATATATATCACAGTATCCTACATTTGAATAATTCCTGTCCAACAAAGCATTCGGCAAGTTGATTTGATTATCATCAAATCATCATGTTGTTGTCATGTCCAATCAATAATATCCAGCTGCAGGCCCGCAGAACCACACACGTTCTAGGCACACACAATCTAGCACACACAATCTAGGCAAACCATATAGTTACGACGGATGTTAATGTTATTAACGTCTTCTTGGACATCGTCATCGATATATTTTGATATATGTGGGTAATAAATATTGTACACAATAAACAATAGTGTTTACTTTACTTTATTTCGCAAATATTACGATCGAGACGGTCAAATGGGGAGCGCTGTTTCCGATCGCCATTCAATATAATAGACTGAACAGTTTTCTATTAGTCATCATAGATGATCAGTCATTATTATCTGACAGAGTAAATATCGCAGATACTCTTTTGCTGGCCTTGCTGAAAGATCTAAATTGCACAGGTTTATTTTATATAATGGATTCATTCATAATGAAGGAAATAATTGCAAGTTAATATAGGCAATAATACATTTTACATGTAAGAAATGTATAACACTATATTAATATTTTACTCAAGCGATTTAATAGTGTGCATTTGCTTAATTTTCTAATAACTTTTTAATTAATGATTTCCCACATTAAATACTGTAGTAGGCCTAGTTTATAGGAAACAATGTATTGTTTTTAAACCAAAATGTAGCAATAGAAACAAATTAACTATTAATAATTAATCAAAAAACAATAATAAGTAAATATATAAATAACTAACAGATGTGACAGTTTAGTAAAATAAATTAGTTTATAATCAGTTAAGATAATCAGTTTATAACTATATTATATATTGTTTAAATGATTAACTATAGTAATTCATTTTAATGTGACAAACTTATTTTAACCAAGTATGATAATATTAAGATCCAGAATTAGTTTATTACACTTAATCCTACAATTAGACGGTCTGACGGTTTTCTTTGTGTAGCCTATGTGGACACGTGAATAAAGTCATAAGTGTCTTTAACCAATTATTCTTACTTACATAATTTGGGTTCAGAAACTGCAGAGATGTTAAAATGATCGTTACAATATAATAATAATGACTGAAATGGGAAACCATATTTGTGAAATTCAATAGGTGGCGATAATGCTAAGGAGTTAAGTTACCATATATGGTTTGCCTAAATCGTGTGTTCTAGATTGTGTGTGCCTGAAACGTGTGGTTCTGCGGTTCTGCAGCTGGATATATCTCTGTCCAATAGGTGCTGTTTTATAAATCTTATATATTGATAAATATGTTTACTTTCATAGACATAACCAACATTGACAATTTACAGTATGTGTTTTGACATAAACTTGTGTGCTCGGAAGCATATATTCGGTGTTCAAAATGACAAATCTTTCACATGTTAGAATAGTAGTGGCTGCTGGATGCTGAATAACAAGGTGTAAAAGTGCTGCCCCTTCTAAAAAGAGGTCATTTGCATTTAAAAAGACATACACTGACTAAACCAGTGTGTTTTGCCAAATGGATAAAGGGCTTGAAAGGAGGAAGCTTGTGGTGTCAGAATGAAATGAATGAGCCCATAGCAATGTGTCTCAGACAGTTTGATGGCAAATCAGAATAAACAGCAAACAAATGACTTGCAAGTGAATTGTTACAAAATATTGTCAATTATTAAAAATGGTAGGAATATCATTTCTTTTTTCTTTTATTTATTGGCCTATAATTTCATTTCTCGTTGGGCAGATAGCGATAACCTTAAAAATTAAGATTTGTTGGCTGATATCAATATGGCCACTGATTTAACATTCAGCAATACTCACTGATTCTTGCGCATCATATATATTTAAGCTTCTTTTCTTTTTATCTGCAGTAGAAGATGGCCGGAAACTGCATGAAAACATAAAATAAAGTAAAGAATTGCCTGACAAATTCACTAATCGTTTATTTCAATAATCATTTTAGCCTTTGCTACCAGGAACAATATACTGATACACTGGATCATTGACAAATCCCAATCCTTGAAGGGGTGGCACAATATTAACAGGGAAATGATTCCCTTAGAATTCCTTACCTGTGTCATTCAAATGTCCACTGAGGCTTTTCATAAAGTCTGGACTCCTCTTCGATTTTATTGATTGATTTTGTTTCTTTAAGCTGCATTTTAAGTGATGGTATGTCATAACTTGAATGTTTTTTATTTTACTATTATTTTATTTTTATATATTGTCCTTTGGTTTATTTAATTATTATTATTATTGCTATTATTTATTTGTTTATTTACTATACTTTTATTTATTTATGATAGCTATGTAGCGATCTCTTAAAAATGCTTCAACTTTAAATTCAATTTTAATTCAGGTTCTGCTTTTTGTACACCCTATTGGACAACTAGTTATCTGTGATTTTTTCAACACATGCACTGAAGCTTCCCCTTTAAGTTGTGTGGTATTTGCAGAAATCAGAAGCCACAGAAATATTTTAGAATAGCATCGGTTATCATATACATCAAATATTTATTCAGTCCAGATGAGCTTTCAATAGTCTTATCGTGTGGGAATTGAGTTGCCTAAGAGTCACCAGTAGGAGGCAGCATTAAAACACAGACTTTAATAGGTCAAAAGTTCTAATAACACTAGTTAATAATAATAAGTGTTAATAATAATAATAATAATAATAATGATAACTAAAAAGGTCAAATATTGTAATAATTTTGTAATAATTGTAATTGTAATAATTTTGCTTTGATAGAAGCATTTACACTACATTGACTATTTATAAAATCTCAATGTCATGTTCTCCTGAATAATTAAATAAAATAAAAAAGCATCAAGCATCAAGTCAAACACATGGTTGTCTGTATAAAGAACTTAATGTCTGTCATCATTATCATAAAATAATTTATTTGATTAATGAACCAGAAATATGATTATTCAGGTTATTTAAAATTTTAAAAATTTACCTTCAACTTAACCTAGTTAAAGCAAAATGAGTGCGTATCGACTTACCATACCAAGCTTACACATTTATGATTGAATATAATCACTTCTTACATATTCATATTTGTTCTTGCTGATAACAAAGACAACAGGAAGCGTTATTATCGCCTTCGACAGGTGTCTACAAGAGGTGTGACGCCGTGATATCTTTCTCTCACACACACACACACACACACACACAAAGGTATGTGCAAGACGCACCCAGGTTCATTTCACAGTACAAACTCCTACCGTTGCTCATCTAGAGTCAATAGTGCTGTGTGGACCTAGACGTCTCATGGAAATCAACTGATTTTGTTTACTGGATATGCTTTTGGTGGAATCAATGTTTTACAATATGTGAGTACTTTTATATTGTATTGATAGTTTTTTTATATACAAGCCATTATATATGATACAGCTTAGCGTATTTAATGTTTCTGTTTTTACTTTGTATAAATATTCGTACTTGTCCTTAACAGATTTTCCTAACATTTCCTTTTACCAATATTAAAACACTTTTCTTTTAGAAATTGAAAACACTTTATGAAGTCTAGAAATCTGTATTAGCTTAATGTGTACATTGCCTAAAAGTTCTGGAACTTTTATTGGATATTTGAAAATAGAAACAGATTATTTGTAATCTGTATTACATAATTACATTTATTTTTTAAATGTTCTTGTAATTAAACTAGTTTTTAAAACTATCGGTATCAGACTACAGTTACTTTTTAATGGATTACATGATTATTTACAGTATGGAAGTAAGCTGTAAGTGAAAGTTGTAATCAAGTGAGGTTCTTGTGATTAAGAATGAAATATATATATTTTTTTGCATCTAATAAAATAGCACAATATATGTGTCATCAAATAATGGTTAACACAAAAGTAATCTAAATGTAATCCAAAAGTAATCAGAAAAAGTAACCATAAATGTATAATCTAATAGACTACATTACTGACACACTTTCAGTAACTGATTTCAAGCCATTAGTAATCTCCTCGGTCAGCACGGTGGCTCAGTGGTTAGCACTGTTGCTTCACAGCAAGAAGGTCACTGGTTCGAGTCCCGGCTGGGCTAGTTGGCAATTCTGTGTGGAGTTGTTCTCCGAGTCCCCATGTTGGTGTGGGTTTCCTCCGGGTGCTCCGGTTTCCCCCACAGTCCAAAGACATGGTAGAGGTGAATTGGATTAACTAAATTGGCCAAAGTGTATGTGTGTGTGAATGTGAGAGTGTATGGGTGTTTCCCAGTACTGAGTTGTGGCTGGAAGGGCATCCGCTAAGTAAAACATATGCTGGAATAGTAGGCATTTCATTCTGATAAATCGGGAGATTAAGCCAAAGTAAAATGAATGAATGAATGAATGTAATCTTCTCAGCTCTGGTATAGCTGTTATCATAAATTGCCGTAAAATAAACTCTGTTTTTGTGTGACGTCAAGAATGAGTTAGCCGTTGTTTCACTATTTGTGTCTCAGCACAGTCACCTTCAGTTTCAAAGTAATAAATTCACAACTGTAATGCTGTCACTAATCCAACAGCTGTCTGATTGTAGACAAGAATATGTAACGTCTGTTAATCATTGTCCAAACTGTAGATGTTCACAGCTTACTCAGGACATTGAAGATACCGTCATCATGACGTAGAATAACATTTTGACATACTGACAGGAAGCAGGTGAGACTTGTACACCGCAGAACAAATGTGTCATGAGCTGGTGGTGCTCTGGACTGTGACTTCACACACTGTTGGGAAATACAGCTAGGACGATTGACCCCTTTTAGTTTATACGTTAATATCTTATGATTTTGTTCAAAGTGTGTTCAGTGTGATGGAAAAAATATTTGACAGTTTTTAAAATAAGTTTACTTAAAAAAAAGCTGCATTTATTTGATTTAAAATGGAGTAATATTGTGAAATATTAAAACAAATATAAAGGGCTTTATTCATACGTTGCAATGCTGGATTTTCAGCATCACTTTTCCCATCTTCAGTGTCGGATGATCCTTCTGATATCTCTGATCTAGAGTTTTTATATTAACAATGGTTCTTATTATTTAGTTTCATTAATGTTATGATCCTGTGCTTCAATTTCAGTTTTTATAGTAGCAAGATAACCGTTTTCAACATAAAAACAGTCAATAGAAATCTTGAACCCCAAAATAAGCAAGGATCATGTGACTTTTTAATGCATAACACTAAGCACACTAGCACAGCCCATCATAAGCTTGTATGCACATGCTAATTAATCATAATCCTTTCCTCCAGCTATAACAGCCTGATCGAAATTGAACACTCCTATAGCATGTGTAAACAGATATCAGTTGATTTGAATAAAATGATTATACTGTAAAAGTAATGTAAGCAATGTGCAACCCACTCTGTGGCTATAATCCCCCTTCCTGCATGTAGAGTCTGACAAACTGGTGTAGAAATGAATTGGGGTTAATTAATTACAACTGAGTGCAATGAGGCATAGCAGGCCTCTTCATTAACCTGTACTGCTGGGAGCATTCCAGTGTTGTGATCTAAGCACCACTCACTGAAAAAAAAAATTGACGTTTTTCAGATACACATGGATGTAAGAGTACTTACTTGAATGCCCTCTTAGTTAAAGCTCACCCGGAGCTCCTGCTGACGGCGCATTGCTGCGAGGCGTAGTTAGACTGTGATTTTTAGTAGTCCTGTGAAACCTATTGTTTGTCTCCTGGAATCCGCAATGACCCCTGAGGCTCTGGGTCAGGAGACCCGTCACAGCTGAGCGACTGAGTGCTTCCACGAGACCAGTTTCTCTTCACTTTGGCTTCAACAGCTAAATTGGTCTCTAGTGAGCATGCATGAGTGTGATAACAGTTGTATTTGCTTTTTAGGAACTCGTGAAGTAAGAGAAAACCGTCGCTTTCGCTTTGAAGAACGCTTGACGAACAGTCATGGAAGGGAAAGAGGAGATCAGTGATACGGACAGTGGGGTTATTCTGCATTCTGGTAAGTTCAGGTTTTTGGTATATCGCATGTGGTTGTGAGGTTAAAACGATCGTTCACCAAAAATGCCAATCCACTTACTCATATTCTTGTTTTCAAACCTGTGTGACTCTCTTTTTTCTTTATAGTTAATTGAAAGGAATACTAATATAGTTTGAAATGTATAAAATATATATATTTATTATAATAAATTGGAAATATTCAAAATATATTCAAAAATACCAATTTAAATGCAAATGTTCTGTAAAGTTATGAATCATTTTATTCACCAAAATTGAAAGTAAAGACATTTGTAATGTTGCAACAGAATTCTGTTTCATACAAATGCTCTTCTTTTTACTTTCAGTTTGAATAAGTTACAGTTTCCTTATAAAATACAGAGCAGCACCAATTTTATCAGCATTGATTATGATTGATTGACATCGGTTTAGAACATTTTACATCACATAGAATATGTTACATTTCAAAGTGTAATTAAATTGTTGTAAAAGTGATTAGTTGACTCTGGTGCATAATTTGAACAAAACCAGTAAATAAAAGTTACAGTGACCGACATCCGTCACACAATTTCAGTTTTCCCGGAACATGACGTCATTAAACGGTGATAACGTGAAAAAGAGCATCACATTTGTGAACGGTTTTTAGTTATTTTGTGCTTTATAACGTTATAGGTCAGTCATGGATAATGAAAACATGTCGCTACAAACATAAATCGTAAAAACAATCACTAATCAGTTCATTTGACTAATATGTGCCAAATGAAAAAAAGAATATTAAATGACTCAGTGTAATCATCAAGAAGAGCCCAGAAATACCTCCAAAGACATGCGGTATAGGTGAATTGGATTAACGAAATTGGCCGTAGTGTGTGAGTGTGTGTGAATGAGTGTTTCCCAGTACTGGATTGCAGCTGGAAGGGCATCCGCTGTGTAAAGCATATGCTGGAATAGTTGTCGGTTCATTCTGCTGTGGCGACCTCTGATAAATCAGAGATTACGCTGAAGGAAAATGAATAAATGAATGAAAGTAATCTCTTCAGCTCTGGTATAAGTTCACATGAAGTCTGTATTTGTATGACGTCAAGAAGGTTTTACGCTATTTGTGTCTCAGCACAGTCACTTTCAGTTTCATAGTAATAAAATCACAACTGTAATGCTGTCACTAATCCAACAGCTGTGTAGGATTGTAGACGATACTATGTAACATCTGTTAATCATTGTCCAAACTGTAGATGTCTTCAAGAAGAGCCCACATGTACCTCTTCTGACATGTTTTCTGGCTGACTCGAGATCGCTTTGCTTCTGTCTCCCGCTATCCTGATCCATTCGCGTAGTTTCATTTTATCGAGAGCTCTTTTGATCAGGCTCATTATGAAAATATACATGACTGCCTCTTTGCCATTTTGAAAATACTAATATTGTTTAAGTAGGCCAAAACTATTACCAACCAATGAGAGTGATTGTAAACATAAGAAAGCAGATTGGCTGAAAATATTGTTGATGGCCAATAGTCTTGCTTTAACTAAACGCTTTTTACTATGTAAAAATATCTAACAATATTTTTGCTTTTAGTCTATATTTTTGATATAGAGTGTGAAATACTTTAGAACATAAGAAATATTACAAAAATATTAAAAGCACAGATCCTCAGCCTTTGAACGTTAATGTCATTTTTATAGCTTTATAGAATATAGTGGTTAGTTTTCACTTCTGTAAAGAAAATGATTTTAGTGTTCATTACATCTGTAAAGATGTAACGGTTGAATCGGAAGCTACCGCGCTATAGCAGCTTTTTAAAAAGCCTCGTTAAACTCAGTATTTCTTACAATGAGACATAATAATACCACATATTTTTTCCTGTACAGTGCAACGTTTTTTTCCCTTGTTTTTTGTCATTGTTCAGCTATGTCTTTGTGTGCTGTCATATGATTGATTGAACATGTATGTTGAGGAATTCAGTAGATAAGCTCTCCAGACAGGCCAGAGGCATTTGCCTTCAGTCACCGGATACACAAGTAATAAACCCTTTGTTGTCACCCATTTACTCATTTCCAGTGACTGAAACCACAGTCGAAACCTTTATTTTCATTCTTGATCATATCACAACTACTGATGAGCATTTGTTTCCTGAAAGTCTGCATACATTTTGAGATATCTTTTAGCTCGAATTCTAATTGATATGAATGGAATTATTTATTTTTTTTGTGATTATGAAGCAATAGTTGTGCTGCTAGCTGAAATTTAGCACAAAATTCAAAGTTATATAATCTATACGGAGCATACAATATTTAAAACAAAGTCTAAATGCTTATTTTCAGTTATTATCTCGAAGCTGCTTCTCATCTCTTTTTTTGTGTGTGTGTTTTTATGTTTTATTTGTTCTAGGTCCTGACAGCCCGACCACAATGATGAAGGATGTGAAAACTCACACTCGGGTCATGAAACTCAAGCAGCAATCTCTGGAAGACAGACTGAAATTGTGCTTACTGGAGCTCAAGAAACTCTGCATCAGAGAGGCTGTAAGTCACTATTCACACTTATGGGGTGCTAACATTTTGATAGCATGTTTTAATATTTAGCTAGCATCATGCATCATTTATTACATTTATAATACATTTTAATATTTAGCTAGCATCATACATCATTTGTTACATTGATAGTACATTTTAATATTTAGCTAGCATCATGCATCATTTGTTACATTGCTAGTACATTTTAATATTTAGCTAGCATCGTGCATCATTTGTTACATTGATAGTACATTTTAATATTTAGCTAGCATCATGCATCATTTGTTACATTGCTAGCATGTTTTAACAATTTGCAAATGTGTTTTAGCATATTTCTAGCATGTTTTAACATGTTCTGCATTCAAATCATGTTGAAAAGATTGTATTTATTAGTTATACACACATTTACACCACCACAAATTAATGGTAAATATTTCGGCTGCCAAATCAGTATTAGCGAATAAATTCTCACCAATGTTATTGTACCAGCCTAAAAATAAAATTATTACCCTGATATATTAAAACCAACAAATTATGGGTTATTTCAATTGTTTGATTCACTTCAAACATAAACTTGTTAAGTTTGATTGATTGAACAAACCTGACATCATAAATGTAACGTAAATGACATTAAGGTTGTTAGCATGTTTTAACATGTTTTATCAGAGTACTAGCATGATTTAATCATGTTAGTCAGATTTACACCTTTATAACGTATTAACAAGTTAACGTTGTAATATTTCAAACGTGTTTCAAAAATGTTTTACACATTACTAGCACGTCTAGCAAGCTGCTAGCATGTTTATAGCTATTTATTAACATGTTGCTAGCATGTTTTTGCAAATTTATAAAATGCTGTAGCAAGTTGTTGAGTTTTACTATTTTGCTAGCATGTAAAGGGTATATGCGGAAGTATGCTGAAGGACTTTTAATTTGTCAGTAACCTGGGTTAAGCCCTTCCGGTGAACTGTATGCCATTACAAAATCGGCACGTTTAAGGTCTGTTTTCTTTAAAAATCAGCGATCTCCACTGGCTGAGTGATATCTGATAGAAAGTGGGTCTCAGATTGTGCAAGAAGCACTGCATTAAATGACATTTTCCCCGCCATGTCTTTAAAATATGAACATTTATTTTACCCCAGTATATTCAACAGAGCATCTGTGCAAGCCTGGTGATTCTGACAGCTTTTTGTCTCATTTTACGCTTGAGCAACTAAATGAATGCCAAAGTCTATTTAACTGATTGTATTGTATTACATTACAACATCGATGCTGTAAAAGTAACCGTATATAATGGAAAAAAGTCACATTAACCGTTCACCGGAAATGTATCAGTATGGGAGGAGACACTAGCTCCGCATATACCCTATTGACTAGTATAATAAATATTCATTTCTAAATAGTTTTTATGGTTTAATATTCACAGACACTTGTACAATGTGATGTTTTTTTTTTAGTAAAACAGCTCCACTTTTGATTTAGTTATTCAAAATTTGACCTGTTACATAGTTTAATTTCTAATTTTAGGACAGATTTCTGAGATTTCCTGCAAATGAACACCCACACAAATCTAGCAAAACACTTCTAAATAACTTAAAGCAGACTTCCACTTCATGCTGATACAATCGTGTACTTGAAATTCAAAATTCCATTGAAATAAATACTTCAGAATGTGTGTTAAAAGGTTCAGGAAGCTTTTCAGTAAAAGCCTTAAAATTCTAAAGAAGAATAGGATGGAAATGTTTTAAAAATACCACAAAAATTAGCACTAAATGTTCATGATCTTCAGCCCCAGAGGCTTTGTGGCTTATTAGTCCTCCTGGTAAGATGTTAAGTCACAGAAAATGCATCATTGTTTCCTGTTGCGGCTTGTCCAGGTGTTCTTCAGTGTCTCATGACACCTTTATGTCACAATAGTCTGAAGTCACGCCAGTGTATGTATCATCTGAGCTTCACCTCTGTTGTGGCTTTTTAAAGAGCTGTGGGCTTGTGGTTTTTGTCTCCGAGAGAATTGTTTCTAAATGTATGCAGGCATGGATTTGGAGAAGATAGATGGCAGGTTTAGTTTGACAGGTAGGGCTCTTGGAAGGACTTAGGAAAGAAGCAAATATTTCAACAGGCTTGCATAATGTAGAGGTTGAAGGCTGTAACTTGTCCCAACTCGCTGGAAAGTTTCACACTGGAGAAACAGGAATTTTGGTTCAAGATAACCTGCTTGTGACTTTTTAATGTGATTAATGGAGTGTAGTCGATGTAATCATACTTAAAATTATACTAACAAATTGAAAATCTGCTTGACTGTCCGAAAAGGTTTTTGTAATACCAATCTTAAAGACGTTTATATGTCACCTCACAGCAAGAAGGTCACTAGTTCAAGTCCCAACTAGGCTAGTTGGCATTTCTGTGTGGAGTTTGCATGTTCTCCCCATGTTGCCGTGGGTTTCCTCCGGGTGCTCCGGTTTCCCCCACAGTCCAAAGACATGCGCTATAGGTGAATTGAATAACCTAAATTGGCCATAGTGTATGTGTGTGAAGGAGTGTGTATGGATGTTTCCCATTACTGGGTTGCAGCTGGAAGGGCATCCACTGTGTAAAACATATGCTGGATAAGTACATTCCGCTGTGGCGATCACTGATGAATAAAGGGTCTAAGCCAGGGGTGTCCAAACTCGGTCCTGGAGGGCCGGTGTCCTGCAGATTTTAGCTCCAACTTGCCTCAACACACCTGCACGGATGTTTCTAGAAAGCCTAGTAAGTGCTTGATTAGCTAGCCCAGGTGTGTCTGATTGGGGTTGGAACTAAACTTTGCAGGACACTGGCCCTCCAGGACCGAGCTTGGACATGCCTGGTCTAAGCCGAAGGAAAATTAATGAATGATCAATTTTGAATACATTTATTGTATATAATAGTGCTATAATGTAGTGTCTGTGAATGTATAATCCCAAAACACTGACAATTTAGCATATTACTATTGTTGTTATTGCTACTAATAATAAATATATTAATGACTTTTATTATGTTTGTTTATTATATTCATTTGTAATATAATTATAATCATATTAATATTTTTGTGTAAAAAATTACACAATTGTCTTTTTGTTTTCATTTTAACTAAAATAAAACAAAAGAAAAAAATCTTTTAAAAATATTATTAATAAAAGATAGTGGTTCAAATGAATGGGTTCTATTTTAACAATCTAGGCTAAAGCACATGGCGCAAAAGCATTAAGGGTTTGTCCAAATCCACTTTTGCTGTTTTAAGGATGGAAAGGTGCATGGTCTAACAGGGTTGTGCTTATTGTTTTAATGAGTTATGGATGTGTTTTGATCATAATGTGCATTAAACCATTCAGAGTCTCATCTCCCATTCCCTTTAAGAGTCAGTTGTGTCGTGCCATGGCGCATTTGCTATTTACTTGGCAGACTTTGTAAGTGAAAAACTGAAGACTACACTATGGAGAAAACACTTAAACAGACCATCTGCAGCGCGAGGATAAAAAATGAACCTCCTTCATTCAGCCTCTTTACCTTCTCTTTCACTTTACTTTTACTCTTTACTTTACTCCTTCACTTTCGTGGATAAGGAAACTGTGTTGTGATGAAATCACTCCAGTGAAGAAATCCATCATCCTACATATTTAATTTGGTTTAAGCGCAAAGATTTGTTTCAAAACTATTTTTAAAATTCAGTTCTAATTTCCAGCAAATGAATAACACATCGCGCCAAACACGTCTTGCGCCTTATTGCACTGGGTAAATGAAAGGGCCCAATACATTTCATGATTTAAATTTTAATTATTTATTTTAATTATTTGGATATAATTTTGGATTACTAAAATTGTATTTAACCATTAAAACAGAATCCAAAAAAGTACTAAATATGAATAAAAAAAGAAATTGGGTAAAATAATTTCATAGGACCTGAACTGTAACTGTATTTATGTATTTAAATTGCATTGAAAGGGAGTTAACAGTCATCTAAAAATAATCCCTAAAGCACTAATACTTTAATAACACTGTTAAATGTAATCTTTAACATATATAAAATGTTTAATTTACTTGAACTTGACTAATTAAAAAAAAAGATTTAATTAAAATCAAATCAAACAGAAATCAATGTTAATGCACTCCTAATCATTTCCCTCTTTTCTTTCAGGAGCTCACAGGACATTTGTCCTCAGTCTATCCTCTGTTACCTGGAGAAAAGCCTCCTCAGATTCGCCGGCGCATCGGAGCTGCATTTAAATTAGACGAGCCAAGCATCCTTCACAGAACTGAGGTAAAGTCCTGAACAATCAGCACGAAATCATTAGGCATGCTATCCTGTTAATATGAATAAGTGTAAATCTGGTGATTGTGGCACCCAGAACTCTGCACTGAGCTCGGTGGAGGCTGACCTGGCTCTTCAGCAGCAGATCTATGTGGCAGCGCAGAGACTGTCCCAGGAGGAGCATCTCAGTAAAGGGGTGAAGAGGAGTCGACTGCAGCAGTACCAACGAGAGGAAAGGAAACTCAAAGACCTTCAGGAGGCCGTTTTCAGACTGAGACTGGAACATGGACGATCCTCACCGCGGCCTGGCACCATCACACAGAGAGGTGAGGAAGTTGTAGCAGCTAAAATTGAAAACTTTAGGTCTAAATTTGTACAAATTTGAACAATTTTATTCATGTGGAAGCGTAGGATTTTTAAAAGGAGGCAAAACCCACCCTTAAACTCTACTTCTAATTGGCGGATGAGCAAATTATACTAAAATAAAATGAATTCATATAAATTAGCCACTAGGGGTGTGACAAGATCTCGTATGACGAGATCTCGTGATATTAAAGCATGAGAAAAGTTGTCTCATGAGTTGTGATGTTATGATGGAGTGTGAGGGTGAAATTAGCATTGAAGATTGGATTGGATTTGGATTGGATTTGAACTGTTTGAACAGGATTGGATTTGAACTGTAAATCAAATGCTTTGCAAACACCTGGCAACCCAGGCTGACCTTGGAGTTGCACATGTCACTTGGTTGCTTGGGCAAGTGTGACGTAACCGCTTTTTTTTTTTCGGGAGTTCAGCGGCTACCAGGTCCAGCATAGGCTACAACTGCAGCCACACTCAGTATGGTTCGTAACCATGCGATGGAATAGCACTTCAAATATGCTTAAAGTCATAAACACAAATGGAATTAAGACATGTGGAGTATTCCTATAGACATGTAAATACAGACATGTAAACACCGCAATCAAACTATTACCATTGTTTAGGACGTTTAGCCGCATTTTGCGACAGGATAAGCCACACACACACGGCTGTTTGACACTATTCTCTGCACCTACTGAGTGAGTAAAGGACCACATGTGAAACTGTACAGTGGAGAAGCCAGTCAGTAGAGTTTATAGCTAAATACAGTGTTTGCATGTCCTTTACGGCATAGAATTAATTAAAATAGAAATTAAATACCATTCATTATATAATTTTTTTAAAGCACCTAAATTGTTTTGCAGTTCATGATTTTTTTTCAGTTGAATAAAAATCTACTTTCTATTCCTATTCATGTATAAGCCAATGTTTTGCTAATATTTAAAATGATTTTAAAAATTCCATGAACATAGACTATTAGCAAAATATTTAGCAGTTTTACATGCCCTTTACTCCATAGAATTCATTCAAATAGAAGTAAAATAACATTCATTACAAGTTTATTTTAAAAAAGCACCTAAATAGTTTTGAAATTTTTTTCATTTGAATAAAAGACGATTTCTTAAAAATAGGGTAAAAATCTTGTATTGTCTCGTTCTCGTGAACCCAATCTCGTGTCTCGTCTCATCTCGTGGAATCTCATCAAACCCCTATCATCCACTAACTTAAAAAGTTATGACTTGCCATGAAACTAAATTGGCTAATGCTTGTAGGGAAATATTTCACTTTGGTGAAGTGTTTTATCAGCTTAATTATCAAAGATTTTTACATTTATTTTATTATCTTTTTTTAAATCAAGGCGCTTCAGACGATAGCTCCTTGTCAGATTCAGCTGTGCTTGAAGAAGGTAAGATCATTTTTTTTTCAGAATGTATATTTGCTGTTATTTAATCTTTATTTGTGTTATTTAATATGACTTAATATTTTATTTAATAGTTATACATATTTTTAATGTAATAAACAATATTTCATTTAAATATATAAAATATTATGCACATTTGTAAATATTAAAAAGTTAATGTAACTAAAAAAATGAAACTATATAATATATACTGTTATATTACATATGTACTCTCCACATATTAAAAAAAGAACATTATACTTACTAGGGCTGCACAATATATGGTTTTAGCACTGCAATGTGTGCATCCGCAGTAGTCACATCGGGTGATCTGCAATGTTGAATTGAGATTATAGTTGACCAGGAGCCACAGTCATTGAAAAATTTTGAATAATAGAGCAAAAGTTAATCATTTACATGTTTTTAAGGCCTGTGACTGTATGAGCGTAGCAAGAGAGTTTAAAGCAGGGGTCAACAAACCTGTTCCTGGAGGGCCGGTGTCCTGCAGATTTTAACACCAACCCTATTCAAACACACCTGAAGAAGCTAATCAAGGTCTTACTAAGTATACTTGAAACATCCAGGCAGGTGTGTTTAGGCAAGTTGGAGCTAAATCCTGCAGGGACACCTGCCTTCCAGGACCAAGATTGGTGACCCCTGGTTTAAAGCATTCTGGCACAAAATAATTGTCCCATTTTAAATTTTAATAAAAAATTGTTATATAGAATTATTTATACAATGAAAACTATGCAGTAAGGCTGCACAATATATCGTTTCAGCATCGATATCGCAATGTGTGCATCTGCAATAGTCACATCGCAATAGATATGCAATGTTGAGTTAGGATTGGGTTGATGCAGTGTTTAACCACAATGGAGTGAAATTTTTTTAATTTGCATGTTTTTAAGGCCTAAGAGAGCTTAAAGTATTCCTGGACACAAAAACTGTACTTAAATTGGAAGTTTAATACAGAATAATTTCATTGAATTATATATACACTGAAGTCTTTGCAGTGTAATTTCTACATTTACAACCCATAAAGCGTTGACTGTTTATTTCACTTTAATTTTTGCTTTATTGCATTTATCATATGCTTGCAATTTATTACATTTTATGCATGATTCACTCCCTTACAGAAGCATCTTAATCAATCAAAATGAATACATTTGAATACATGAATACAATGAGTACATTTAGGGACCAATTCTCACTATTAACTAGTTGCTTATTAGCATGCATGTTATTGAGATATTGGTTACTGCTTATTAGTACTTATAAACTACATATTCTGCATGATCTTATTAGATATCCCTGATCCTCCCCAATACCTAAAATACCCTAACTATTAATAAGGAGCTAATTAGGAGTTTATTGAAGCAAAAGTCATAGTTATGTGTTTGCCTATATCAAGAATTGAACCTTAAAATAAAATTTGATCATAAATTCTTTCCAAATAGTGCTATTTAATCATTTGGTGAAATTATATAGATTCACAATATATATTGAATAAACTCTATATCGTAATGTCAGATTTTTCCTATACTGTGCAGCCCTACTATGCAGTGCTATTTTACATTTATTTACATTATTACATTTCTGTGCCTGAAATCTTACAAAATAGTTGTATAAGTCTTCTGGTGTAATTGTATTCGTGTCACAATATATATTGCAGAAAAACAAAACACTGAAATGTCAGATTTGGCCAGTATCGTGCAGTCCTAATACTTACTATTATATCCGTGAAACAGTATTTCTTTACATTTAAAAAGGAATCATTGCGCTTTACTCTGCATTCTTTATTTTATAGAAATAATCATTTTCAGAAAAAAAAATTGTGTCATTTTGTGTCATTTACACATTTATTATGAATTGAAATCATCTTTCTGGTGTTTCAGAGGAATTGTCCTCCCAGCTCTCCTCAGAGCCTCCCTCAGCTCCTGCTGTGGACTTTTACCCTCCGCCGATAGTCATCTCTCATGCCGCTCCTCATGCACCTGTGGGCCCCTCGTACCGGCCCCTCCAGCCCCTTTCCCATCAAACCCCTCCACAATCCCTGGAGAGCCTGCACACCTGCCAGAGTCCAGAGCACGACCCTGCACCCATCCAAAACTCACCCTGGACGGAGAGCAGTTTAGACCAGCCCTATCAGAAAATGAAAAGATCTCCCTCTGTCAAATCCAGGTATATCTATCTCCAATCAGAAAGATGTTTTTTTTAAAAGAAGCCTGTTCTGCTGCATTTATTTGATTAAAAAGATAGTCGAATCTGTAAAGTTGTGAAATATTATTACAGTTTAAAATAACAGTTTTCTTATTAATTGGAGTTTCGTTTTTTATTTATTCCTGTGTTGAATTTTCAACATCATCTCTCCAATATTCAATGTATCATAATGCTGATGATCAGTTACATTTATTCTTATTATTATCAGTCTTGTAATCTGTTCAGCTGCTTCACATTATTGAGGAAACGTAAATACAGTAATATTCAAAAGTACCATCACAAATGTATTTCATTTCATTCATCAGGACACATTCAGCTGTTCAATTGAAAATAAAATAAATGACATTTTACATTTAAAAAGCTATGAAACTATGATTTCAACATTAATAATTCTAAAAATTGTCATTAATGATTGAGTACCGAAAATAATTGATCATAGTAGAAAAAAAAATCTGCATATTATACTAATTTCTGAAGGATCATGCAATTTAAAAAAAAATTGCAGGGTTCCACACAATTCCTTCATGTTGTCTCAATGCAAATCATTTAAGTTAACTTAATTTTTTTTATAATTTTAAGTAGATTGAACACAAAACAATTAAGTTATCGCAAAAAACTCAAGAATTGTGTTAATTCTGCTCATTTGAAATAAGTTGCGTGACACTTAAGATGATTAAGTTCTGTTTTTAATCACTAGAGTAAATTACATTACAAATCATATGTAAAATAAAAATTGTAATGTCTGAGCTGAAAATGTCTGAGAATGTCCCAATTAAATCATTCCATTCTATCTTACACTCTCAGAAAAAAAAATGGTACAATTTTGTACAAAAGAAGGTACAAACTCTTGTCACTGGGGCAGTACACCTTTTTATGGGACAGAATTGTACCTGTTTGTACCATTGTACTTTGTACCTTTTTTAGGACATGATTTGTACCATGGGAAACCAAAATGTACCTTTGGTTTTTAATACCTGCAGATACACAATTGTACCTTCATCAAAGAAACAAATGTGATCCATGAAGGTACCACTACAGTGACAAGACACTTTATACTTTAACAATGTCAAACGTGTTCCTTCAAGAACGATTTAAATCCAAGATGCATCAATGTATTTTCAGTAAATATAAAACTTTAAATACATTTTTAAACAATGTTTTTAAAAAAGTTTCTTTTTGTGTAAATACGCATTTTCAATTTACAATAAAGAATAAAAAATACATCAACATAAATCAAAACATCTATTTTTATTTCACACAAAAATGTTACAGAAATACATTCTCCCATGTACAACATAAAACTTTTATTTCTCCAGTTTTCACGCAATACCTTTATAATCACTTAAAAGTTCATTTAATTTACTTATTTTAAAATAGAAATATAATTATGCAAAAGTATTGTAATGAGATTTGCACAATGTTTGATTAGTTTTACAATACTAAAATGTCTGCATGAACACTTTGCATATGCAGGACATTAGCCAGCTCACGTGCGTAGTGGAGAGCAAACAATATCTTTATTTTCATAGATATTGTCATAAAGAAGGAGTTTTTCAACACTTATGTACCGTTTTTATGAGAACAACTGTGTACCTTCATTTCAATTTTACCACAAAAGGTACAGAACAGTATCATGAGGTCTTTTCTGTACCATAAAAGGTACAACTTTTACAAAGATACAAAACTGTTCCATAAGGAACATTATTTGTACCACTGTGTACCTTTTTTCTGAGAGTGTATACATCAAACATCAACAATCCATTTCTCAGTGTGTGTTTTTAAAATATCGTAATTTTGTATTGCTGAAAGACTAAACGTATTATATCAATTTTATATTATTTATTTATTTAATTTCTTTTTTCGTTTTTCCCCTTTTTTCCTTGGTTAAATAAAGAACATGAATAAAATAGATTTTTTAAATGAAAATTATATTTCATAAATTAAATGTCTATAGTTTTGTGCTTTTGATCAAACAAAAGCATCCTCTTCTTTCTCAAACTTGCATCTCCCTTATTCCTTTTTCAGTGCAACACACGAATATTCAGTGTAAAAACCCAAATGATTCATGACCTCTACAAAGCAGCTTTGACTCACCTGGTCATTAAGACGTCACATAGTCATTTTTGGGGTGTGTTTGACCACACCCCCGTTCTATAATGGCTTTTAAGGTTGATTTATGGAGCACATGTGTTTTTGCTAGTATGAGTATGTCATCAGGAAACTACAGCTCTACTGTGTCAGCTTTGTCTTCGTAATGGTAAACATGGTTATTTTTGTTTTTACCACACATCTGCAGTCCTTCTACCCCCACGTTGCCTTCTATAGAGGTCTGTCTTGCGGATGCTGGAATCCCGTTGCAGATACCTTCACATGCGGCCCTGAAACACACACAGTCATGCAGCGCACCCTCCACACCAGAGATGCACCTGCGCAGGAGACAATCCCTCAGGTCTGCCTTAAAATGCTTTTAATAAAGAGTGACGTTTAGAAGGTTGTCAGAAATAGTAAAATGTTGTTGTTATTATTATGTGAATTGTTATACAGTGAAATGTTTTTATTATAACATTTATTAAATTAAATTAAATATTATATTTTATTAAAATAACTAATTACAATATGTTTAAGTGAAATACATTCATGTGACACTAAGCTGAATTTTCGCTGTACTGTTTTTAGTGTCACATGGTTCCTCAGAAATCATTCAGATGTTGATTTATTTGAGGATTCAAGACATTTGTTTTTATTTGAAAGACAATTCTTTAATAACACTAAAACAAAATATGTTTTCAAATCTTAATTAATTTACATTTTTAACCCCGAACATTTAAACAAACTTTGTTAACGTTACGAAGTGGGGCGCTGACAAATGACTTGCGGAGCCAATTGCAGTTTATTAGAATCGTGGTCGTACAGGCAGGGTCATAAACAGGCGCAAAACAACATCATAAGGGAAATCCTATAATCGTGGTCAAAATACAAGCAAGAGGTCAGACTAGTCGGCAATGAATCAGAACAAGGCAAGGATCAAAAACAAAACACAAGATTCAAGTTCTGGAACAAGACTCAGCAATGTGTGAATGAAGGTGAAGTGTATTTATAGTTCTTGTAATCAGTGTAGATGAGCAGCAGCTGTATCTGTGTGTGAATGTCCGGATTATTGTCAGCTGTTGCAGAATTTGATGAGTGCAGAGAGTTCTGGGAGTTGTAGTTCCTCAGGAGGTAATCTCCAACAGAAGTAGTACAGTAGAAGTAGTACAGTAGCATTACTTTTACGTACACCATATATATATATATATATATATATATATATATATATATATATATATATATTGCATTTTAAAGATGCAGTTTTGTAAATGTAAACAAAACATTTAATGCTAAAGTTTCTTCTGTGTTAAATAATAAATAAAAATTTCTAAATAATATAAAGAATATTAAGTTGAATACATTCATTCATTTTCTTTTCGGTTTAGTCCCTTTATTAATCCAGGGTCGCCACAGTGGAATGAACCACCAACTTATTCTGCACATGTTTTACGCAGCAGATGTCCCTCTAGCTGCAACCCATCTCTGGGAAACAACCATACACACTCATTCACACTTATACACAGACATTTTAGCCTATCCAATTCACCTATACCACATGTCTTTGGACTGTGAGGGAAACCAGAGGACCCAGAGGAAACCCACGCAAACACGGGGAGAACATGCAAACTCTACACAGAAAATGTCAACTGACCCAGGCGAGGCTCGAACCAGCGACCTTCTTGCTGTGAGGCGAGGATCCTTTAATGATTAGTTTAAAGTACACACGAAATCAAAACTAAACGTTGATTTTGTTAGCGCACAATGCTAGTTTTGTGTTATTAGATATTCATTCATTAATTCATTTTCTTTTCGGCTTAGTCCCTTTATTAATCTGAGATCGCCATAGCGGAATGAACCGCCAACTTATCTGAACCAGCGACCTTCTTGCTGTGAGGCGATAGTGCTACCCACTGCACCACCGTGGCACGTTATTATATGTTATTAAGAAAAAAAAAGTTTGCCCGTGTAACCTAAAATTGAAATCTGAAAATGCACTTCCTGTTTGATTTCAGTTAAATTCTCAGATTACGTTTGTTTATAGGTATTTTGGGCGTGGTTAGCATACTTAACCGCGCCCCTCCATCTGTCAGTTTTGACAGCGCTATGACAACAAAGAGAAAAGGTGAGGAGGAGGTGTCCATTAGGTTGTAATAACTCTCCCGAAACCCTTTTCTCATTCTTTATGAATGAAATGCCTACTTTACTACATCCAATCAGCTCGCAGTAGAAAAAAGCCACGCCCACTGTTTTCTCATTTAATGTTCCATTTCTCTATTAACTGCGTCACAATACGGAGCAAAATGGTTGCAGCTTCTGGTTCATGCAGGCTTTAAAATAACAGCATTTATTTAAAATGTAATGCTCAAAACATTAATTTCTTACCTTTAAATGTCACTGTACGCCTCAGATCACATGTGTTTCTTTAACATTGTTGCCATCTCCAATAAACAGAAACATATTCATTCTCACTTCAACAGACTTCCCATCACCGAACCCAACCATTATGACCCTGAGCGGGATCGTGGGCGCTCGAAGGGCCCCAGAAGACGCTTGACGGAATTCGCAGTGTCGACATCCGAATATTCCCCGATGCGACTGAATATAGGAAACCCAGTGTACTACTCCAGCTCAGAAGACAGCAACTCTGAGCACTCTTTCCAGTCGTACGCCAGCTCACCCTGCCAGGAGCACCCAGGAGAACTTCCATGGACTTACCAATCCCAATACGGCTACCAATACGCCAGCCTCGCCGACAACCACATGCCACAGAGATGCTCGCCTACGCACTTCTACAAGAACACTCAATACCAATCCTCACCTAGTTTTACAAGGGGCTACATAGAGGACGGATGGGGTAACGCTTTAGAAATGGACAGAGGGAGGTCGTATGTTAACCACCAGGCTCCTGTTTATTCTCCCAATGGTCACTATGAGTATTACAGTGAGGCTCTGCCATCCCAGCAGCGGAGTTGTAGGTTGTTACCCGCCCATGTGAAACTGTCCCGGGCCCCTTCACTCAGAGAGTATCCTCACCACCCTAGCCGAGGCCTGCCACGACAGGTTGTGTCGGAGGAACTTAAATCATGGCATCAACGCAGCCAGTTTCGACCGCCTCGACCGCAATCGCTGGATCGGAACCGACAAGGAGCGCTCCGTATCCGAAATATGCCTGGGCAAGAGTCCCCGCTTTCGATTTCCCAACACCAGAGGTACCAGGAACAGCAGGTAAACATTCGTTTTTCACAGTCTCTCCGAATAAATGGGTGGAAAAGGTATTGAGAATGTCTAAAGTCTAAATATGTAACAATCTTGGTTCTTGATTACGCTGAACACCATGTAGTAATGTGTAAATAAATGGGCAGGAAATATATGGAGAAAAAGTTCCAAATGTGACCCAGGATCACAAAACTTAAGTGTCAATTTTTTAAATTAAGATTTATTTGTCTTCTGAAAGATGAATAAACAGCGTTCCAATGATGACAATATTTGGCCAAGACAACTATTTAAAAATCTGGACTCTGAGGGTTCAAATAAATCTAAACATTGAGACAATTGCCTGTAAAGTTTTCCAGATTTCTTCCAGAGTTCTTAGCAATGTTTATTACTAGCCAAAAATCTTTAGAAAATTACTGAGCAAAGTTTTGATATATTTACAGTAGGACATTTACAAATGTTTTTCACAACGACGATCTTTACTTAAATTTCCAATGACTTTTGACATTCATGTATTTAAAATACAATGTATTTTTGGCTCTTCCCACAAATATATCTGTGCAACCTATAAGGTTTTGTGGTCCAGGGTCACAAATAAGTAATAAGTATAAGTAAGTCTTGGCTCTTTATGACACAGAATGCCATCTATTTGTGTATCAATCTGTTGGGAGAGGAATTTCCAGAAAATGTAGATCAGTTGCGCACTGCCCGGGCCTGTCTGAGGGATGGGGAAAAGTTCACTGCGTCAAAGTGAGATCACTGCATGATTTAGGTGTGGTGTTCAGCTATGAAAGAGCTTTTCATTCCAATTAGTTTTGGGAATGGCACAATAACAGAACACACAAATCATAATTGTCATTTTCTTGTTTACGGTTGCCGAGAGATATTAGAACTATATACTGTAAATAGAGGAACACTACAGTTCTGAAGTTTGAGCTTGGTTTTTAAATGTTTTTAACTCAAGTATCTTTTGTTCACCAAGTCAGCATTTGTTTGATCAACAATATTGTGAATTTTACTATGCATCTGATTTAGAATGCTTCATTCTGATTGGTTGATGAATAAAGGTGTTTGTTTTTGGAAACTGCACAGCTAAAGTGGTTCCAGACGGGATATGATATTTGTGTATCACCTGACCAAATGTTTCAGTTGTTTCAAATAGTCAGCAATAGGTAAAGAACTCCAAACAAACAAATTATGTTTACTTTTATTGTACTCTTCTCTCACCCAAATATTCAGATTTTGGTCAGATTTTTGATAATCAATATTCAGTGATTCATAAAATTATATTAAAAAGTTTGTCCTTTAATTTTTCCATAAAAAATCATGACTCTTTAATGAATTTAAGGATGATATAGAAAGGTATATATTTGTAACATTAGAAATGTCTTAACTGTCGCTTTTGAGCAATTCGATGAATCATTGCAGTGTATGCAAGTGTCAACAAAATCTCCTAAAGTTTCAGAGTTTTGATTGACTATTAGCACGTTAATGAGTGGATGGAATTTGTGAATTTGTTGGAAACAATCAAAAATTTTCAATAATTATAAAAAAGATAAGAATGTACATTACTAATGATTTCCTTTGTAATAAAGAACACGTTTAGACAACAACGAGAGGCTACTCTCACACAAGGAAATAAAATCTAATGATGCAACCAGTCGCTTTCTCCTCTCAGCTTTCCCACAATTATGATTAAACTGTAGATATCAGGGAGTTTTTAAACTGTGATTTCCTGGAAATTTTGTTTAAAGGAGTCATTCTGTCTACTCCTCTAATATGAAATTAGTGAGAATATGTTAACAAAATCTATTGAAAAACTAAAAAAACTCATCAAATAATCACAAACGACTCCAAAAGGTATTGAAGTTGCAACATGGGATTCTTGGGCCTGTTCAAAACTGATAACAATTATTTCATTGTACGCATAACTCATAACTCTCACACATTTACAAGAACTGTCCAAGCATGATTTCACTTACACATACCACTGAAGAAACTTTACCGCTAAATGATAACAGTCTCAATGTGAGAAAACCCTCACATTCTTCCTAAATACTGCATCAGATGGATCACTTGCTCACTTTGATTTTATTGGTATTGACACACACACAGCTTTGCATTCCTCTCAAAGCTTTGCTCACGGTCATGAACTTCCCAAATAACACAACAGTCGAGTGGGAAAACATGCAGTCAAGGTTGCTCTGCTGTTTAGATCCATTCAAGCTCACCGATGCTAAAGTGTGTGAACCTGATATGTAGGTGAACATTTCATTCCTCAGGGACAAAAGCTTGATTATTGAAGGAAAGGAAACGGTGATAGTGGCCCGGCCCATTACCTCCTTTATTTCTCTAGAGAGAGCCAGAGAAGCTGCTTGGCCAATGCACATCTGCGCCAGATTTAGGATCTCCTCAAGCGACATTTTAATAGTTGGCGTGTTCCCAGTTGAAATCAATAGTTTCTTTTGTTAGCTTTCCTATTGCAAGGTAATGAGGGGCAATAATACACTGGTGTTGTATATAGAATTGCATAGGCTGCGGTGTCAGTCAGCAAACCACAGGCTTTTGTTGAGATGTCGGAAGGATGAACATTAATAACGTTTTTTTATCCATTACTAATTGGAGTACTGGTAAATTGGTCTGCATTACCATCAAAAGTCACAAAGAGACTTTCTGGTGTCATGTTGCTCATTTAAAGCAGTAGTTTTGCTTCAGGATCAGGATTATTATTACTGTAGACAAATAAAAACCAAAACTTTTATTAAATGGAAGTTATCTGCTTGGGCTGTGTTTTGGTGTATAAATCTGTTTTGATTCAGTCATTCGTTCATTTTCCTTCGGCTTAGTCCATTATTTATCAGAGGTCGCCATAACGAAATGAACTGCCAACTATTCCAGCATATGTTTTACGCACCGGATGCCCTTCGAGCCACAACCCTGGACTGGGAAACCATTGCCCTGTGGACCAATACACTCTACATTCACACACACACACTCATACACTATGGCCAATTTAGTGTATTCAATTCACCTATAGCGCATGTGTTTTAACTGTGGGGGAAACCGGAGCACCCGGAGGAAACCCACACCAACACGAGGAGAACATCCATACTCCACACAGAAATGCCAACTGGTCCATCCAGTTACTTCTTGCTGTGAGGTGACAGCGCTATCCACTGAGCCACTATGCTGCCTGTTTTGATTCACACTTAGTTTATTTTAAAAATAATTTTACTCAATTTAATCTCCATTTGTAGAATCAACTATTAAAATGTGAATTTAAGTTTGAATCATTATTTTTAATTATAATTTTACCTGAAATTAAATAAAATGAATTGTGTAAAAGTGTATAATACACTTAATACTAAACATCTTTCATTTTCATCTTCATGGACTAGAATCACTAAAATAAATTAAACAAATCAACATAATCTACAGAGACTATTTGTAACAAAATAAAAACACAAATTACAAAATACAAACCCTTTTTAACTTTTAAATTTAACTTTTTAAATGTTGAAGTACCTCAGTGACACTAAAATAACACCAGTTTGATGCTTCAAAAAGAGCTGTGTATTATACTTAATTTGAAATAGGAAATAAAAAGTACTGGACGAAACATTGAAAAATCTCAATCATTTATATAGGTGTATAAACAATGAACAGCACTGGATGTGTGACTTGTAATTAAAAGTTTGAAGGTTCAAGCCACAGTACCAGTACCAACAGGAATCGAAGTCAGGGGAGTGAATGAACAACACTCTCTCCCACAAATGATACCCAACTGAGGTGCCCTTGAGCAAGGCACCTTACAATTATTGCTCTGTGAGCGCTGGAAGCAATGACTGTCCACTGTTCTGGGGTGTTTGTTTGTGTGTGTAATGTATGTACACTCACCGGTCACTTTATTAGGTACAACTTACTAGTAGAAGGTTGAAAGCTCTTTTGCCTTCAGAACTGCCTTAATCCTTCGTGGCATAAATTCAACAAGATACTGGAAATATTCCTCAGAGATTTTGGTCCATACTGACATGATCGCATCACACAGTTGCTGCCAATTTGTCGGCTGCACATCCATGATGTGAATGTCACATTCTGCTACATCCCAAAGGTGCCACAATTGGATTGAGCTCTGGTGACTGTGAAGGCCATTTGAGTACAGTGAACTCATTGTCATGTTCAAGAAACCAGTCTGAGATGATCATGCTTTATGACATGGCGCATTATCCTGCTGAAAGTAGCCATCAGAAGATGAGTACACTGTGGTCATAAAGGGATGGACATGGTCAGCAACAATGTGGTGTTGACACAATGCTCAATTGGTACTAATGGGCCCAAAGTGTGCCAAGAATATATCCCTCAGGCCATGGCAGGATGGATCCATGCTTTCATATTGTTCACATCAAATTCTGACCCTACCATCCGAATATCACGAATTCGAGACTCATCAGACCAGGCAACGTTTTGCCAATCTTCTATTGTCCAATTTTGGTGATGTGGCATGTGCCAATTGGAGCCTCAGTTTCTTGTTCTCAGCTGACAGGAGTGGCACCCGGTGTGGTCTTTTGTTGTTGTAGCCCATCCACCTCAAGGTTCAATGTGTTGTGCATTCAGTGATGCTCTTCTGCATACCTTGGTTGTAACGAGTGGTTATTTAAATTACTGTTGCCTTTCCATCAGCTCAAACCAGTCTGACCATTCTCCTCTGACCTCCTGCCCATAGAATTGCCACTCACTGGATATTTTCTCTTTTTCTGATCATTCCCTGTATGCCCGTAGAGATGGTTGTGCGTGAAAATCTCAGTAGATCAGCAGTTTCTGAAATACTCAGACCAGCCCGTCTGGCACCAACAACCATGCCACATTCAAAGTCACTTAAATCACGTTTCCCCCCATTCTGATGCTTAGTTTGAACTGCTGCAGATCATCTTGACCATGTCTACATGCCTAATGCATTGAGTTGCTGCCATGTTATTGGCTGATTAGAAATTTGCGTTAACAAGCAGTTGGACACGTGTACCTAATAAAGTGGCCGGTGAGTGTATGTGTGGATGTTTATGTGTTCGTGTGGGTGTTTTCACTTAAAATGTGTGTGCGCACATGGATAGGTCAAATGCAGAGTGCCAATTTCTAAACATGCTTAACTACTCAGTTCATTTTAAATGTGAAAGTATTTTGCCATCCTAACTATAGATCTGTGTCAGTGACCCTATCAAAACATATTTTTGAGTTGCAACACATAATTCAAATCAAACACCAACACAAACAGAAATGCGGGTGCTAGTGTTATTCTGGTGGGAGTCAGGTAATTTACACTACAGTTAAAAATGTGCAATCAGACACCTGGAGAATGCAGAGCTCATGCACCAACAAGTCCCATAACAAATGATTGAAAAATTCCCTGCGGAATAAATTTAGGAACAAATGCCTCCGAGACACAAGTAAAATGAGGAACTGAAGTTGTGCAACAAGATATATCCACTCATTTAGAAATTAAACAGAAACCACAAGAATCTCAAACCACAAACATGCATGATTTTCGGTTGGTTGCTCACCCTTGGTTTGATTAAAATAAACGGGTGCGATTGTTCTTTTACTGTGTTTTGTTTCAATTAGTTTAAATTTGAACACTGCCATCCAAAACTTGATGCAAGAAACAAACTTAAAAAAAAAATTCCAAACAAAATGTGGTGTGGTTCGACTGAATTATGAAAGAAAAAACGACCAAAGAGATCTAATTGAAACCAAAAACTAGACGTGACGTCACAACCAAAATAACAGGAAACAGTCTGTTCCTTAAAAGTTAAAAGTTTAAATGTTTGCATGTAACTTATTAAAATAATGTTATGTCCTAGAGCTGGGCCGATAAACGATATTTATTTCAATATCAATAATAAGCTCTGGACTTTTTTACTCTTTATTGATCTAAGAGCCAATCACACAACAGAAATGTGCAACAAAGGAAATCTAAAAGTGTGTTGATAATAGATATACCAAATTTTCGGCAACCAAAAATTTACCAGCCAAAAAATTGTTATGCCATTTAATGTACCCTCTAATTTTCGTGGCTTCAGTCATTGTTGGGGTATTCTTTTAAATCTGGAAGCATTAACAACTGATATTGAAATATATATCGTTATCGTTCAATATGGAAAATAATTATCATTGCATTTTTCCTTATCGCCCAGCCCTATTCTATCCTATTACTATCCTTCGGGATAGTCCCTGATGTATCAGGTGTCAACACAGCAGAATGAACCACCAATAATATTCTAATAAAGTACAAATAACATTCTGAACATTTTGAATAAAGTTACCAACCTTCCACAATGACATTTTTATAACTTAGTGAAAACATCAGGTAAATGTTCTTTGAACATTAATATAACGTATATATGGAATGTTTTAATAACATTTTTAAATATCGTTTAAAACTAGCTTTTAGATACCCCCAAAACAAACAATACAGATACTAACATTTAAAACACTGTTTTAATTTCATAGAATCTTTAAAGGAGCGATTTTATCATCTAAAATTGTTCGCTGGGAATATGCAAACAAAAACGACAGAATTGGACAGACAACAATTTTTGGTGTGGTTTAAGTAGCCTCCCAGCAAACAATTTTGTGTTTAATAGACGTCTAATAGATATCTAAATGTAGACAGCTATGCTAAAACAAGGCTAAACTTGGGCTGTCAGTGAAAATCTAATAGACATCTAAGAATAGCGCAAAACTAGACTAGTCATCAAATAGACAGATTAGACAGACTTTATATGTGTAGTCATTCATTTCTGTTTATTTGATTCTGTTTTGGCCTATTCTTAGACGTCTATTCCATTTTCACTCACAACCCAAATTTAGCCTTGGTTTAGCCAAGACGACTATGTTTGGACGTCTATTAGACGTCTATTACACATCTTTTAAAAACAAAAAAGGCTTGCTGGGCTACTTTAAACTGGACTTTAAATGATCCACTAAAAGTGTGTTATAAATAAAACATATTATAATTATTTAAACAATTATAATCCCGTAATAATATATTATAATCTGTTTTAAAATATACATCATAAAAGCTGTTTAATTTATGAAGTCATTCTTAAAAATGGTACAGTGAACCAGGACCAAAGCAAATAAAAAAAAACTGAACTACACATGTGAACAGGCCTTTAGCCATTTCGTCTTGGATCATCCTTTAAAGATATTTAGATTTTATGTCGGCATATCAGCAATGCGCGTGACACATATACAGTATGCTTCATTCCTAAATCATGTCATATAATGATCTACAGAGTCATGTGTTTCAAATGCAAAGACACCTGTTGTCTCAAACACTACTGCTCAGATATCTTATTTAAATATCCAAGGAACTTTAAGCTCTCGCCATGCTGTTCAACAAAATAAATGCATAGAAAGGTTATAAGAATACACTGAGCTCTGTGATTTATGACCCAGCTGTTGTGTAACAGAAAGCCAGATTTCTGACACACCTTCTGTCAACCCTACAGAGCTGCTGATTGTGCAGTCGCTCCCTAGTCCCGTTTACTATTAAGTGAAGATGCAGTGAATGGTTACTAGAATGTTAAACCAGTGCAAACAGATTTCCTATTGACTGACCTGTTTTCATTGTGTTTCTCTCCGCAGGTCGTTCTGAGGACTCCAGACAGATTGTATGAGGATGAATCAGAGGTTGCCAGTCAAGTGTGAAACCACCATAATCCTTGAAAAAGAGAGAGAGAGTCCTATTTATTCAGTAATTTATTGAGCTGATGGACTAGAGTATAGACTTTTTTTATTATATATGTGTATATGGGAGAGTATGAGTTGTACTGTGAAGACAATGTTTTATTGACTTTTTAAAATAGATTAACTCACTTATGGATTGTTTTGTACGATTAAATAAATCTAATTTGTTACTAAGTGTGTTTTTACGATAGTGTTTGTTGATACTGAAATAAAATAAAGTTGTAAAATTATTCTGTTTGTCTGTGATGCATCGTTTTTTAAGCCTTCTGATTACATAGTTGTAAACTTTTGTGAATGGTTGCTCTTAAAACTATTTTCTTGATGGTAATTGCGGATTAGAGTAATAAACTTTCATCATTTACATTTATTTACAGTACTGCCTCAATGAATTCAGTGATATGATCAAATAAAACATTTAATTCTGGAGGGAAAACTGAATTTTTCTCAATTGCTAACTCAAGAGACATTACACAAAGATAATATTTGTTTACAAACGTTGTAAAATAAATTAAATGACAATGTCATGACATCAAATGTTTTTCTGTTACTGTTTATTTCAAAAACTTAATCGGATTATAGTTATTGTAAGTTTAAATGTTTTTTAATATTTTTAGCCTGTTCGACTGATGTAATTTTACTCAGTGTTTTCAGTTGAAGTCTGTTTAGCACTCGTGTATATATACATTCATTCATTCATTCATTCATTTATTTCAACCACTTTTTCGGGGGCGGGTCGCAGGGGCAGCAGTTTTAGGAGAGAATCCCGAAGTGTTCATAGAGAGACATCCCTTCAGCCTGTCCTGGGTCTTCCCCGAGGCATCCTCCCGGCGGGAAATGCCTGGAACACCTCCTTGGGTAGACCTCCAGGATACATCCGAAACACATGCCCGAGTCACCTGAGCTGACTTCTCTCGATGTGGAGGAGCAGCAGCTCTACTCCGAGCTTCTCCGGGGTGACAGAGCTCCTCGCCCTATCTAAGCTGCAAGGGGCCGGTGCATTGTGGAATGGTAGGTGGTCGAAGGTTAGGACCACGACAACCCGATCGCCAGGCACAGAAACTGACTCTTTATATACAAATCTGCAGCAACTGCATGATGCTATCATGTCAATATGGACCAAAATCTCTGAGGATTATTTCCAGTACCTTGTTGAATCTATGCCATGAAAGATTAAGGCAGTTCAATAAAAAGGGGGTCCAACCTTGTGCTAGTAAGGTGTACCTAATAAAGTGGCCAATGAGTATATACACTATGTTTTGGTGAGTACATAATATATATTTTGTCATTCAGACAAAAAAAAAAAAACACACCTTGTAATTACCTCAAGTACCACAATTTGAAGTCAAACAGCACACATTTATCCATCTGTAAACATAAAGTAGAAAAACTGATGACATACCAGTCAGAATCTCTGGATAAATGGGGAAACCGAGGATTATGTGCTCTAGGAAATGCATCCTGACTGAAGAAAGAGCTGAAAGAACTTCAACATGGTTTATTTATATTACTTACACATACAGTAGAATTACAGTTCACAAGTAGGTACTCTGTTTTTATATGGTAGTATTGTTAGCATGTGGTTCTCTCAGATTTATAATTTGCAACGTTGGGACTGCTCTGTTTTGCAGATTAAACGAAGAGAAAGTAGGCTGTTTTGCAGTAAAATAAGCACTCAAATGCTAAACATTCCTCATTCACAGAAAGAGATTTGTATTTTAATCTAATGTGTGTAGGATATCTATCATATATCATCTGAAAACAAAAAGTTTCATTCTGACAAAAAAGAGCTCGGGTTATTGTTTTACTTTGAAGTTTGTACTGTTATATAAAGTTATAAACTATAAGTTGTAAGGCAGTTATGACATTGTTGTGTTTATAATTGAAAGAAAATTGTTTAATGAAGTGTGTGAAATAAATTCTAGAACCTCAAAGTAGGACAGAAACACCGGTGGTCACGTGGTCACCGATGCTTTTCTTACCACAACCAATCAATTGTGTGATTACCACAGATATCACAACCAACTGCTGTGATTATGCGATTACTTTGTGAACTTTGTTCATTTTCAGAACTGACGATTTCAGTCCAGAAACGATATACTAATCATTAGAGTTGGTAAAAATACTGTATATTGTATTTGGATTAAGACAATAATGCCCTCAGGTTTAATTGTGGCTGAAAAAATGTTTACCCTTTTGCGCCCTCGCCCACTTTAGATCAGAAAGTTTGTTTTCGTCTTATAACTGGAACAGATTTCAGTTTACTATTATACTAATTTTGATTTTTAGAATTATCTCATTGGTCAACGGTCATGTCTTCACGACAAACAACAGTGCGCTGTAATAACGCAGAGAGGTTCGGCGTTAGTCCTATCCGTATACCTTATCAGTTAACGTTAGTCTTCCAACCACGGTTCACTTGTCATTTCTGGGTGAGGAAACAAGAAGACTGCTACTTTCCAACCGGTGTATCTGTAGCCAATTGGGTCTATTGTTGAGTAGAAAATAGTCGTTACTGCAATGGATAAAACGTTAACGCTGTACTCAGACAAAGCCGAAGACGTCGCGACGTCCTCTAGTTTTCGCCAGTTTAAAATAGAGCATTTTCATCTCGACCTGAAAGTGGACTTTTTGCAAAAATCTATATCAGGAACCGAGACGATACAACTGCAGTGCATTCAAGACAGTCAAAGTGAGTTACAGCTAGATATTCATCCAACTCTGTCTGTTCATGAAATCACACTGAGCCAGAATGCACGTGACTGGACCAGAACAGAATTCCTGACTCAGGATTTCACCAGTTACGGGACAACACTGGTGGTGAAGTTTCCCACTGCTTTCAGCGCCGATGACAAACTTCAGCTTGCAATCAGATATACAGCTACTGATGGGCCAGGGGTAAGCCTGCAATATATATTTATTTATTGTTGTTCATAATAATTATTATATAAACAGTTAACAAGTCATGAGACATCCAGGGAAGTTTGGTTTCTGTTTCTGTTTCAAATGCAAAGCAACACTATTAATAGAATATGTACAGATTTTCATAAGAATATAAATAATGCAAGAGCAGATTGAAATGGCCAGTGAAGGGACAGAAACCACATGATAGATAGATTATTTCAAAGTTCATACGCAGCCACAGAAAAAGCAGCCTGATTTGATTTATAGCATCAACATAGTACACTTTTGTGCATAGTTAATCTGAAATGAAATATTTGCTGCTAAATTGTTCATGCTCAGACTATCCAAGATATCAATGTCTTTTTATCCATAAATCAAGCTAAAACTGGCAATTGGTACTAGTTAAAAAACATACTGGAAAAACAAAATTAATACCTGTGAAGGTACTTGGAGATACATTATTGGAAATAATATGTGGGAATAAAATAGTGGGACAAATGTAGGCCAAAGAAACACTAATAGAAAGAAAACTAAAGGTCCTATAATAGACCCCTGGGGAACACCACACAACAGGGGAGCAAAATATTAAGAATAATAATTAAATATAAAATAATAACAAAGAAATGTCGGTTTTCAAGGGCAAGACATTGTACAGGGCCTGAAAATTCCCCATACATTTAAGACAATCAAGACGACTGAATTGATTAATAGTATCACATGTACTTTAGACCATCAAAATTAATACAGCATATGAGCACGAATCTAATCGAAACGTTCAACTGACCCAGAGTAAAGCATGAAGATCTAAAAACAGGATGAAACTTATTCAGAATGTTCAGAAGAATGCTACTCTTTTTAGTAGCTTAGAGATGAAGACGTTTATCAGACATTGCACCACTGCATATAACTACAACCGAACTGCAACAAACCGTTTAGCTAAAGGGTGGTACTATAGCTTAAATCTTCTAAACCTGTTCTCTTTTCAGCCTTTACTTACTGAAATTCTGCAGTACTAATATTAAAATAATTAATTCATTGATTGTACAAGCAAGCAAGCATGCATCACTTCTCTGTAGATGTCATGGCTGGACCCAGTGCAGACAGCTGAGAAGACGCTGCCATTCTTGTACACATCTGGGTTTCCTATCCTGAACCGCAGCCTGTTCCCCGGCTTCCATACGCCCATAACAAAGAGCACTTACTCGGCTGTTGTGCAGGTAATTTCTCACCAAAGGCATGTATCTCCTCATTTATAGGTGTGTTGGCTGGAACCGGAGCAGACAGCGGGAAAGCTCAAGCCTTATGTTTTTACGCAAGGCCAGGCTGTTCTCAACCGCTCCTGCTTCCCATGCTTTGATACTCCAGCAGTCAAGAGCACCTACTCAGCAGCAGTTCAGGTGAGGCCATTGGGCCACTCCAATGTAAAGAGATAATAAGGGTAGTTAAATTTAATGGTTTGCATGACATTTATAAATGCATCTCTTTCTTTATGGAGCATGATAGTAAAAGGGGATTCAGTTACAAGGATGGAGTTTGTTGATCAGGGACTGGATGGATTGTAAAAGGCATTCTGTTTGAAGAATGCCTTTGTATAAATCAATATACAACACAGTTCAAATGCAATCATTGAGGTTATTTTGTTGTCTTTTAATTTTTAAATGCATTTAGATTTTTAAATAATTGATTTTTTAACCATTTTTTGCCCAATGCAGATGTGACTTTTGTTCAGTATGTTTAGCGGAAACTGTGATCAAGGCAATGTCTGCAGGGACACTTAAGAGTTAAAAAAAGGCCAGATAAAATCAAACCTGTGTCTTGTGATGATACTTTACTAATGATAAAAGGGAATATTCAGCATAACAGTGGTAACAAATGTTGTTATTCTGAAAAAAAACCAGACCATAGTATTTAGAGAGAAAACAGTCCCATGATAGATCCCTGAGGTGCACCACATACAATAACAAAAAGAGATAAATCCCAGGTTTTATTTTCACGGCTAGGTAAGCATAAGGAAACCCTGAACAATTTTACCAGGTCCAGCATTTTGAATGGTTATGTAAAAACAATCAAATTAAATTACATGTCCATTGGTCTAAAGTCTATTATGCTTTTTCTTCCATGCTGACACTAAATCTTCCTGTATCTTCAGTGTATAAAAGGTTTTGCTTTAGACTTCCATTAAGCTCTCAAGGAGAAAGGGCACAAGAATGATCAGATCCAGGTTTTCTCTAGTCTGCGTGATAAGATTAAGAGTTTATGCCTTTAGATTGCACTTTGATCTGTTATAAACACAATGGCTTCTGATTTTGATGGCTTCATCAGGTGCCTGATGGCTTCACGGCAGTTATGAGCGCTAATAAATGGGAGCAGAGGAAAGCGGACGGTGCTTTTCTCTTCACTATGGAGCATCCCATTCCTGCTTATCTGGTAGCACTGGCAGTGGGAAACCTGCAGTCTGCGGAAGTGGGACCCAGGTAAATGCATCCCAAATCCTTTAGTACACCAGGGTCATATCATAAGGAATAAAGTTTTTATAACTCTTTGGAGATTATAATGTGTGGGCTTGGGCTATAAGCACATGCTGTAACTTTTAATAACTTTATTTCTTTATTAGTAAAAAAATATGTTTTTCTTTTTTTACTTAAGCTGCAATAGTTAAAAAAAAAGAATTATGGAATAATACATTATAAGTGTACTGTACTATAAAGTAGGTATTTCAATGATAATAATAGCAAAAAAGTAATAATAAGCATTTCAGATTTCAGAAGTCATCATGAAGTTAAAACTTAATTTTATGGATAATTTCTTTATAATAAATAACTTATCTGCATCCTCTTTAATACTAAGTGGATTTGTACAAATTAAATAAGTGCATCTAAAAAATGTGAACCCCAGTTAATCTGTTTCTTTTAAAGAGATTCATTTTATACAAAATGTAAATATAAACATGCACGTAAATAAACAAAAGCTCAACAACATCTGTTTGATTACACGGGAATAAACCTCGTTGGATCTTGCTGAAGCTCGAACATGTGACGTGCAAGAATGAACCTCATTGGTTCTCACACATCAAGCAAACATAGCAACTTTTTTGAATACATTTGAATGTTGCAAACATTGCTGATTAATGCTTGTCTGTGAATAAAAGTCTTTAAAATCTCGTTGATTAACTGATATGGATTTATTTTTGGATGTCTTTATTTTTATGTTTATGTTTTAAAAATTGTATGTATTTATGTTTCGAAGCATCAGAATCTTTGGATGAACGCACTTTGCCTTTAGGGACAACAAATCTTTCGCATTTGAATACAAATATTTTTTCTGTTCCAAAGTCTAACTAATTTCTTGTGCGACGTGAGATAAATAATGAGTATATGATGACCAATTTTTACTGCATTTTCAGGACACGTGTTTGGACCGAACCTTGTTTACTACAGGCAGCCAAGCAGGAGTATGATAATGTGATTGAAGACTTCCTGTCTGTCGGAGAGAAACTGTTTGGACCTTACGTTTGGGGAAGGTAGGAATTATTTGTATAAGCCTTCCTAATTCTGCAAGCTCTAAAAAGCATGCACAAAGCTTGAGCATGCACAGTTCTATTATACAGCGCTGCGAAAACACAAGATGATTAGACATTAATAAAGGGATCGATTGCTCTATATTTAAAATTTATCTACAGAGAGGTCACGTTTTGATCTTCTCTTGGTCTCACGCAATCATGTGATGCGATTTCACAGGTCAGAGTTCACCAAGCTTGAACTTCGGAATGCAACGACATATAAAACAGGATGTTGCTAGAAGGGATACAGCTGTTGACAGAAATTGATGAGAATTATTTTTATTATTTATTAAATTACCCATTAATTGTATTTTATTAATGTCTACCCCTAGCCTAAACCCAACCATCAAATTAATGTAAAAATAGTAATTATACCAAGTTTTATTCATATTATATATTAAATTACCCATTAGATTGGATTTTATTAATGTCTACCCCATACCCCAACCCTCACAGTAATGCAAAAACTGTAATTATACAGAGTATTATTCATATTGTTTATTAAATGTCCCATTAAATTATATTTTTATTAACGACTACCCATAAACTTAACCCTCACAGTAATATAAAAATGTTAATTATTATTGTACAGTGTCACAAAAATGATGCTATATTGATGTGAATATCCACAGCTGTATCCCATCTAGATTTTACAGTGAAGTGAAACTACAGGCTTGCCTTTCCGGTCTGCTAATGAAAGTCAACTGGGCTAAAGTGCAGAGTGACCATGGCTTAATACAACCTTAAAAACCCTTTCGTTAAAATGCTTCATCTCATATGTCCAGATATGATGTGCTTTTCATGCCTCCGTCGTTCCCGTTCGGTGGGATGGAGAACCCCTGTCTGACATTCGTGACCCCCTGTCTGCTGGCCGGCGATCGCTCTCTCGCTGATGTCATAGTGCACGAGATCTGCCACAGCTGGTTTGGAAACCTGGTCACCAATGCCACATGGGGGGATTTCTGGCTGAATGAAGGCTTCACCATGTACGCCCAGCGCAGGGTCTGCAGGGAGCTCTATGGTATACACGGTTTGACCTGAATTGAATGAACACTGATTAAGAATCCATCAAAAAGTGCTGATTGTGTTATTCTTTTTTATTGACTAATTTTTAATTAACTATTTTTATTAAGTTATTTATTTATTTTTATAATTTTTTATTTTATTTTGTCTTGTTATAAAAGTTTAAAAGGAAAAAGTAGAAAGTTTTTCATCATGACTGTCATATCAAGCATTTATGTTCTCTTCAATTTTCAGGAGAGGCGTATACGTGTTTGGAAGCAGCGACTGGTAAAGCTCTCCTGCGTCAGCACATGGACAATACTGGAGAAGATCATCCTCTCAATAAACTACGGGTTAAGATTGAGCCGGGTATGCTGCCACTAGCTTAGTGTTTTAACGCAAATTTTGCTGAATTGAGCATTTGAATTGATTGATAGAACTGATGGTTTTTTGTATGCAGGTGTCGATCCTGATGACACCTACAATGAGACGCCCTATGAGAAAGGATTCTGCTTTGTGTCCTACCTGGCACACCTGACAGGAGATCAGTCACGCTTTGACACATTCCTCAAGGTGAACTGAACAAAAAAAAAATATATATATATATATATACAGTTGAAGTCAAAATTATTACCTCTCCTACGAATTGTTTTTCTTTTTTTTCTTTTTTTATATTTCCCAAATTATGTTTAACGGAGCAAGGAGTTTTTCACAGTAATTCCTGTGATCTTTTTTTCTTCTGGAGAAAGTCTTATTTGTTTTGTTTCGTCTAGAATAACAGCAGTTGTAACATTTTTATACCATTTAAAGGTCAGTATTATTAGCCCACTTAAGCAATATTTGTTTTCAATTGGCTACAGAACAAACTATTATGTTTAGAAATGTGTTGAAACAATCTTCTTTCCATTAAACAGAAATTGGGGAAAAATATTCAGGAGGGCTAATAATTCTGACTTCAAATGTATATTTAGAATTTCTTTTGATTTACTAGGTATGGTTAATATTTGTCATAAAACATTTCTTTAAATGTTCAGTACTTTTTTTTGTTGTTGTTTTTAAGAAATGGTCAGACAAAATGTTTCCATAGGTTGTGATTGAAAATTTGGGTTATTTCACCAAATATTAATTTATGGACCCTTTTCGCAAGACTGTTATGACGTGTTTATTGGTCATCATAATTTTTAATCCTTTAAAGTTTTTAATATTTTGATTTTTAAAATATGTGTGAACATTTATGTATGTGTTATTTCATCTGTGCTGTTATTCTCTCCTCTGGCTGCCATTATCAGTCTCAAGCTATTTTTTTCCTTTTTCTGAAAGTCTTGATAACACCATCGTGGAGTTTTTCTTTAATCGTTTCAGCAAATAGTGTTGTGAAAAATAATTTGTTGTACTCTCCGAATCACTGTGCTCTTAAATTTACTCAACTATGACGCCTTCTGCTACTGAAAAACCCGGAAATGTGAAAAGGGTCTATTGACTCTTCTAATGTTAAAAATCGGTGTTGTGTTTAAATATTTATATAAACATTATTTTGTGGAAATAATGAGATAGAAAAGTTCTAAAAGACAACATTTTTTTATTTGGAACAAATGTTGTTTTATGCAAATGTATAAGTATAAATTGTAAATCCAGTGATACTACGAATGTTCAAGTGGTTTATTAATATTTTATACTTAGTCTTAGTCTTTATTAATACATTTGTTTTCAAATATTTTTTGGCTTAATGTTTTAGGAATTCTGTTTTTGTCTTATATTTTAGTTTTGTTTTTTAAACATTATTTTATTTTTATAAATGATTTTTAGTTTGCTTTTAGCTTGTTTTTAGATCTTAAACTATTATTTGTCAAAGCAGCTTAATATTTTTCATTGATTAGCTTTGCATTGAATCAGTGTATTTAATATTATTTCAGCATAATAGCAATTTAATTGTGTTCATTTGGATTTGGTTTGATTCTAATATCCTTCTTTGGTGTTCAGTAAACTGTTATTATACAGTAAATGTTGAAAACAGTTCTTCTTTATATTTTTGTGGAAACCATGATAATTTTTTTCTGGATTCTTTTACAAATAGACAATTAGGAACACCATTCATTTAAAAAATAGATTTTGCAACAACAAAGATGTTATATTATTATCTCCATTTAATCTAAACAAAGACTAAAATGCATTATCGACCTCAAGCAATTGAATGGAAAAAAAAACGTGTTGATAAACATGTCAAAACAGTGACTGTGTCTCTTCAAGGCTTATGTGGAGAAGTTCAAGTTCAGAAGTGTGCTGGCAGAGGATGCGCTGGAGTTTTACCTGGAGTATTTCCCAGAGTTGAAGGAAAAGAACGTCCACAAAATTAAGGGTAACCACAAGCAGCACTTCTTTTGCCTCAAAATCACAAGCATAGTCTGAATGGGGTATATGCACAGCTAGTGTTTTTCAGCCAACATTAAACTTGAAAGGTCAATGTGACTATTTTCAATTTCATTAGGTTACTTTTACAGCATTGATGTTGTAATGTAATTAAAATACTGTCAGTTAAATAGACTTAAGAATTCATTTAGTTGTTCAAGTGTAGAAAGAGATGAAAGACCATATAAATGCAAGCAGGCTAGCGTCGAAACGCCATTGAAAATACTAGAGGTAAAATAAATTAACACATTTAAAGACATGACATGAAAAAATGGAATTTAATGCAGTACTTCTTGTACATTTTGACACCCACTTTATATCATATATAAATCACACTGTGAAGATCACTGATTTTTGAAATCAGATCCTAAACGTGGCAATTTTGTAATGGTGCGACAGTTTAGACTGAAAATGAAAAGTCTGTGGGCATATACCCCATTGGCACTCTTTGGTCAGGCAGTCTTTCGTCATCAGCTCTACTTTTTTCGTTAGGTCTGGATTTTGACAGCTGGCTCAATGTTCCTGGTTGGCCTCCATACGTCCCTGACCTCTCCGCTGGCCAGACTCTGATGAAACCAGCCGAGCTGTTAGCAGAAAAGTGGCTCAGCCATAACCTGGACTTGGAATCCATCTGCAAAACTGATTTAAAATCATGGAAGACCTACCAGACCGTCTACTTCTTAGACAGGATCCTTGAGAAGTCACCTCTTCCTGATGGTGCAGATCCCTCTTTGTGCTTCTAGAGGAATTGTAAGTATTTTCAACAGATTGTGAATAAATATTCGCCCCCTATTTACAGGTAACCTAAAGAAACTTGAAGAGTGCTACTCGCATATCATTGAGTCCAACAATGCGGAGCTGAAAGTGCGATGGGCTCAGATTGTTGCAAAAAACCAGCACACTCCAGGATTCCAGCACATTCGGGATTTCCTCACAAGCCAGGTCAGAATCTCTACTTTATTTATAATTCATTCGGATAAATGGATTGATAGTGTGAATCGGAGATCAGCTGACTTTACCCTAAAAGATGAACGCTTGTGTTTTGCATGCAGGGGAAGCAGAAGTACACTTTGCCTGTGTATCGGGCACTTTGGAACGGATCAGAGGAGACAAAGGCTTTGGCGATGGAGATGTTTTCTGCCACCTCCGGTCAGCTCCACGTCAATGTTCGCAATTATGTTAAAAAGATAATAGCTTGAACATGATAAAATTGGAAAAATATAAGGGAGAATAATGTATGGAATGATCTGCTTTCATATGGGCCCTGGTATCCTAAAATAGAGCACCGCATTCATATAATCTGTATAAAGTGTTCATAAATTTGGTTGAATAGTAGATTATCATTGAGTTTTTTTTATATAAATGAAGTATGTCAAATTTTGGGGCATTTAATGACTGACACGTTTTGAATTTCATATGTAATTGCATTTTTATTAATAAATACATCACATTTCTAGACATAATTTGGAAGACATTTTTATTTACAGTTCATTATTAAGTGAAGTTTCATAAACTAATTTTGAGAGGAGCACGTGATATGATTGAGCACGTCTGGCCACTCATCTGTAATCAGTAATAATCCAATCAGAGTGATCCTAGTTTACTATAAATGGATCATTTTCTCCCTACTGTTCTATCTTCGTTTGGAAGAATCCCCCCTTCCACCCCATCTCCTCCTTTTCCTCCCTTTTCTAAAGGGGAGCTCTCGGGACCTACCTGATCTCGGATCTCCTGATATGCTTATCGACCGGGCTCAAATATCTCCGAGCTCGGGGTTCTCTCCCGGGACAGCATGCCAAACCTGCTTTATACGCCAAGCATATCTAAGTGGGAACTCTTGAAACAGTTGTTGTTTTGTTATATATTTTAAAGATGTGTGAACTGTTGCTCTTTTTAAAACTGGACTTTATATTCATTATAAAAACTATTTATATTGTATATTCAGTGCAATGTGAAAATTGGTTACATGTAATCTGAATTATGTAGTTTGATTTCAAAATTTTGTACTTCAATTTTAAAATGCAGGTTACAGTTACTGTTTTGCTAATTATTTTATCACAAATTATTATCTTATAAATTATTTAATGATTGTTCACATTTTTAAAAAGCATTTCCTTTTATAAAACGATGTTATGTTGTTTAGCGTCAATATTCAACTAAATAGAATGACCATGTCAATTCTGTTTCTGAATTTGGAGACAAATGAATTTTTAAAAAGTCTAAATCTAGTTCAAAATTACAAATTTTATTCATAAATAAATTACATTTCTAGACAAAGAATTTAGAGGAAAGCTCTTTCCACAAAGCTCTACAAAGTCTTGCCCCGGCCTATATATCTGAACTTAAGTGTGTATTCTCCCCCAAGATCCATTATGTCTTCTGCTGAGCTCCTGCTAATTGTTTCTAAATCCCACTTGAAACAAAAGGAGACAGAGCCTTCTCTGTCTATGCTCCAAAGCTTTGGAACACATTACCTTTAGAAATTAGAGCTTCATCTACATTGTGTTTTTAAAAATCTGTCAAAAACTACCTCTTCTCTCTGGCCTTATTTATAGAAATTTTTTTTTTAGGACTCATTGACTGTACAGATTATGTTTTTAAATGTTATTGCAGCGTATATTGTCCTGTCTCTCAAATGGCTTATTATTGTTGTCATGTTTGTGAAGCACTTTGGTCAACATTCATGTTGTTTTAAGGTGCTATATAAATAAAGTTGACCTTGACTTTCAGAGGTAATTTTTTTTTATTTTAATTCAACTTTAAACATTTAGTTGTTCTGGTTTTTTTATATTTGATTTTTTGCACATTTATAAAAAAAATAATTTTGAAAACGTTTTTAAAAACTATATTTTATATTGATTATAGAAAGTATTTATATTGTATATTCAGTACTTAGTAATAACTGATTATGTCTAATTTTGTGTAATCTAAACGAAATGTAGTTTGATTCCAAAATGTATAAAAATGCAGATGTAAGTTACTAAAGTTTTGCAAATTACCTTATTATTACCTTATTACAAATTATTCTACAAGTAGCAATAGAGTATTTGTTATTTAATGATCAAGAAAATCACTTGATTTTCTAAAGCAACTTTGGGGCGGCAGTTACTCAGTGGTTGAGTAACTGTCACCTTACAGCAAGAAGGTCGCCGGTTTGAGTTGGCATTTCTGTGTGGAGTTTGCATGTTCTCCCCCTGTTTGCATGGGTTTCGGGTGCTCCGGTTTCCCCCACAGTCCAAAGACATGCTCTATAGGTGAATTGGATGAACAAAATTGGCCGAAGTGTATGAATGTGTGTGAATGAGATTGTATGGGTGTTTCTCAGTACAGGGTTGCAGCTGGAAGGGAATCCACTGTGTACAACATAAGCCGGAATAGTTGGCGGTTCATTTCACTGTGGCGACAAAGCTGAAGCAAAATGAATCAATGAAATCGATTTTGTATGTATTATGTTGTTTAGCGTTGATATTCAACTAAATAGAAAGACTAAATTCTTTTGTAAACCATGTTTCTGAATTTGAAGACGATTTTTTTTTATCTAAATGTAGTTCAAAATTAATACGAATCTCATTTCATGTAATCAATGAAACCGGACAAATGTAAATTAGAGGACTTTTATTTCAGTGTGGTGTAAATGTTTTCCGGGTGCTGAGAGAGACGCCATGCATTAGATATCATAGTAATGTGGATAGGAATACGCAGAACGCGACGCATTCTCCCAGCTTTTTTCTGCGCAATGACTACGCGTCGTGGTTTTCCTCCAACACAGCTGTGCGTCTGCATGTTCATGGGTGTGTCGACAAAATAAATGTTTAGTCTGAAGATTCACTCTGACCGACGCTTGTAGGAGTCGATCCCTCGTCATGAGCTACGCGATGGTAAGCCATAAAGGTTTACAGAGCAACACTAAAGTTTAATTGAACCTATCTACTATTATTCAGACACATACGCACCTGGAAACTTACTGCTTTGGCATTTGACCAAGTTTGTTTGACAGCGTTCTGTATCCGTTTATCAGCAGCGCACAGCATATTGACTTGTCATGCCATTAAACTGAAGATATGCTATTAAGTCTTTTGTATTTGTGCAGTAATGGGCTGAATAATCTTGTCTGCTTTGGCATACCATAGCAGAAGCGTCAGAGTTTATTTTAGGAAATACAGATGATTCATTTAAGCGGTTAACAGCAGAGGATCTTGGTCATTTTCTGACTGACGCTTGTTCTAATCAGTTAACGCCCTTTATTAGCGTTTATTAATTACTCATTTCTATTAGGTTGCTTTGGTGATCAATTATATTTAATATTTTTGTTAGCATTGTTAATGTTGTTTAACTTTAAAGGTAGAATTTACCAGTGTGCGAACTGGAGATTGACGATCAGGTCAACTGTTTCGGTTAGTTTGTGTAATGCATGCTTCAGTCATTTATCTGTTTATTTTTAATTACATCTAGTTAATTAATAAAAACGTAATTAAATTCTCAGCGTTTTGATATTTAGTGTATTCTGACCTACGGTATTCTCTGATTAGCTCTTTCAGATGTTACTGTAGGTTAAACTACAAACTATGCGTCTAATTTGATTTTATTTTCAGAATAAATCTAGATACAAACACCTAATTTATGAGAAAACAAAGTCTTGGGAATACAGAAGTCTTGTGAACACGGTGCTCTAGATCTGTCACTTTCAGATTGACGCATTGATAATGTTTTGAACCGTTGTAGGGGTGGTCAAATGCATATTTATATTATCTATTGTTTTATTTATTACAATTATTATTTAAAATACAAATTAGTGAGAAATATTTCTCAGTATTTAACAACTGATACCACCCCCCCATCTTGTTTTGATCAAGCGTTAATTCGGGGGGTCAATCCCCCCTCGCCCCTGTAATTCGCACCCTGGAGCTTACCCTATTAAACGAAAAATTGCTCGCCCAGGACATTCAATATGATTTTTTTTTTCTCAAGCAAAACATTTAAACTAGATCTTCTTTTGACTCATAAAATTTAAAGCAGCAACTTTTGTGATATTTAAAAACATACAACAGAAACAAAAAGTGTTGAGTGTTAGTTTACTCAAAAATAAAATTCTGCTATTGATCACTCACCTTCATGTCTTTCCAAACCCCTGAGACCTTCGTTCATCTTCAGAACACAAATGTTATATTTTAGGTGAAATCCAAGAGCTCCCTCATCCCCTAAAGACAGCAATGCTCCTGAGTCCTGACTCAAGAACAGTACCAATCAACATCCTCAAAACTGGCCATCACTGTCAGTGGTTCAGAGTATTACTGCGCGTTCACACCGAAGGCGACGAGAGCGTCAAAGTAGCCAGAAGTCATTCATTTTCAATGGGAGCCAGGGGCGAGGAGCGGCATGGCGCGTCTTCGCTGATGTGGCCGTTGAGGAGAGTTGAAATCAAGTCAATTCTATGGTAATGAGCTCTGACGCGGTTCAGCAGCAAGCAATCACAATGTAGCACGCAACAACTAGTTAAATGAATTTGATGAAAAGCGCATAACATTTTCATGCTAGACTGCATGTTTTTTATGCGGGAAAATAACTGATTTGCTGATATGCTGCAACGGCCCCTTTAAAAGTAGACATCAATGTAGCGAATATTTACACTCTCTCTGGCAGAGCAGTGAAAGCAGACGGCATTGTCGCCAGAGCAAACTTTGACGCTCTCGCCGCCTTCAGTGTAAATGCACAGTTTAGCTACGAGAATGCTGCATACTGTATATGCGCAGATGCCAGTGTAGCGCACACATTCACAGGATCACTGCGCTGTTTATGAATGTTGCTCTTGGTCACATGGCCCTATATTTAAAAACCGTTGAATAAAGTCATTATTTTTGCACACAAAGGTGTTCTCGTAGCTTCATAATATTCCGACTGAACCACTGTTCAAGTTATGTATGGTCAGATTTGAGGAAGTTCCTTTGGTGTTTTTCTGGGTAAGGATTTCGTCTAAGATTTCCTAATTTGTGTCCCAAAGATGAACAAAGGTCTCTAGGTGGCAATTAATAACAGTCAAAGGTGAGTAATTCATGCGAGAATTTTCATTTTTGAGTGAACTAACCCTTTATTACCTGTGGCTTCTGACATTATGCTGAGATATTTTAAAGTACTATGATCTGCATGTGCAATCTGTTTCCTGTCTGTTTTCAATCTGCCTGTCTGTTCATCCCCAAGTTTGATCATTCTTGCTCGAGGAACCACAATCCTAAAATGTTTGTACCAGGATTTAATTTATACTTTGAAAAATTAAAAATAGTTTTGAATAATTATTTTGGTTAATAATAAATCTTAACAGTTCTAATATTATAAAATGCTGTGATTAATATATATTGATGCATGGTCACATTTGTGGAAATATCTGTTTGTGACGTTTGTATTTTGTCTGAGCAGATGTTTGCATTACAGAGAATTGTGTTCTGATTATTGTGTTTTATTGTGCGTGTCAGTTTAATATTTTTAAGTATTTACTTTATTTTATGTACTTTATTTTTATTATATTACTTCGTGTTTGTGTTTATTCAATGTATTTTGGTCAATCATTAATTAATTAAACGTAATTAAGTTTAATAATGTAAATTAATGTTTAAAATACTTCATATTTCATTAATTCAATTATTTATTAATTAATTTTATTTTTTATTATTTTATTATTATTTATTTATTTTACTCTTTTAAGCTTTTATTGTGATATAGTGTTCACAACAACATGGGCTGAATATCTATTAAATTGTTAATAGATTTTCAGCATTTCATTTATGTGCTGATATGAACATGTGTATTCTAGTCCACCACAGTAGCAGTGACGGTTGGAGTGGTGCTGGTGTCAACAGCTGGGCTGCTGGGTTATTATTACTTCAACAGGAAGAGGAAAGTACTCATAACACTAATTGATCCTTCTGAAAAATACAAGTTGCGACTTGTAGACAAAGAGGTATTGGCTCTGTCTTACTATGTCTTATTTTGATACAGTTTAGATTTACTAACAAATCAACTTTTTTTTCTTTTCCTACAGATCATAAGTCATGATACCCGGAGGTTTCGGTTCGCCCTGCCTAGTCCAGAGCATGTTTTGGGATTACCAGTAGGTGAGTAGTCTGGTGGGTTGATTGTTTCTCTGCTACTAATACAAAGGTGGCAGGGTTTGGTCTGAATGTGCTGAAATCCCACACCTGTCCTGTCGTGTAGGCGGCTTTGGATAAGAACTGTGTGCTAAATGATAAATGAGCTTAGGACTCGAAAAGCAGCTTGTTTAATCATACTCATTTACTTGAGCGTAATCACAGGCATTAAATACAGGTGTAAATGTCGTCCAGAGAGCATGAATATTAACTCAACATGATTTTAAAATATAAACGCATAAATCTCAAATGTAAAGAGAGAATTTATTAAACAAAGAAGAAACCGATTTCTAAAATATAAACTCAGAATTCAACATTTTAAAGAGAATTGTAGAATAAACACATAATACTGAAAGGAATTCTAAAATATGAATTAAGTAAAATACAAATGCCTAAGTCTAAAATGTACAATTAGAATTTTTACATTTTAAAAAAAGTTTAAAAGAAACCAATTTTTAAAATATAAACTCAGAATTCCAAATTATAGACTATTCTAAAGTAGAATTCTAAAATGTAAACTCAGAATCATGAAACATAAACAATTCTAATAGAAATCTACAATATGAAATCATAATTCTAAAATAAAAACAGTGTTATATTTGAAATAAATCTAAAGTATGAACTCAGAATTCAAAAATAAAATCGGAGAATTATAAATAATAATAGAAATCCAAAATTAAACTCACAATTATATAACATAAACACAGATTTCTAGAAGGAATTTTAAAATATGAACGCAGAATTGTAAAATATAAACACATCTAAAATGTGAAGTTAGAATTTTACATATAAAAGAAACTGATTTCTACATTATAAACTCAGAATTCTAAAAAAGAATTCTAAAATGTAAACTCAGAATCATGAAACCAACACAATTCTAAAAACAATTCTAAAATATGAACTCATCATTCTAAAATTAAAAGAGGGAATTAAATTGCAAAGAACTCTAAAATATAAACTCATAATTCAAAAATAAAATCAGAGAATTATAAATAATAATAGAAATCTGGAAATGTAAACTCGGAATTATAAAATATAAACAGAATTCTAAAAGGAATTCTAAAATATGAACATAGAATTCTAAAATATAAACACGTACAACTAAAATGTGATGTTAGAATTGTAATATATTAAAAGATTAAAAAATAAACTGATTTCTAAAATATAAACTCAAAATTCAGCATTATACAGAGAATTCTAAAACATAAACTTACATGTTTAAGAATTACAAATTAAAGACAATTCTAAAGTAGAAAAATATCAACTCAGAATTCTACAAAAATCATTTTAAAATATAAACTAATGTAAACAAACACAATATGAACTCAGAATTCTAAAATAAAAACAGAATTAAATTATAAAAGAAATATAAAATGTAAACACACAATTATAAAACAGACACAGAGCTAAAAAAGGAATTCTAAGATATGAACTCAGAATTGTCAAATATAAACATAGAATTATAAATTATGATGGAAATCTAATATGAAAGCTCAGAATTTTAATACAAATATAATTCTACAAAGAATTCTAAAATGTTAAATCAGAATTCTAAAACCAACACAATTCTAAAAAGAATGCTAACACAATTCTTAAAAATAAAATCAGAAATTTTCCTGATATTGTTTATAGTTATGATCAAATAAATGCAGCTTTAGTAAGCATAACAATCACAAAGGTAACAACAGCAGATCAAACTGGATATCACAAAATTAGACCGAATCGAAACATGTTTTGAGCCTCATTCAGTCTGTCTCCACTGGTGGTCTCATACCTGCTGTAAACAGGAACTTAATGCAAACACTGGGGTGCGTATGGAATATTAATTATCCTCTTTCTCCCTGTGTTTCTCTCTCAAGGCAAGCATGTTTATCTCTCTGCCAGGATTGATGGGAATCTGATTGTGCGTCCTTACACACCAGTGTCCAGCGATGATGACAAAGGATTCGTTGACCTAGTCGTGAAGGTCTATATTTCTTTTAAAAGCTCCTGGGGTTTTAGATTGTAGTAACAGAACTGATGTATATGTTCCTCTGCAGATTTATTTTAGGGATGTGCACCCAAAGTTTCCTGAAGGGGGAAAGATGTCCCAGTACCTGGAGAGCTTGCGGATCGGAGATGTGATTGACTTCAGAGGACCAGGAGGATTGCTGGAGTACAAGGGCGCAGGTCTGACTGCAAATTCACTGTCAATATTTGCCCTTAATTGAAGTATTTACACAGTTAGGTGTGACGCCTGTGTCTACATCTCCACCCAACAGGTCGCTTGGATATACAGGCCGATAAGAAGGCCCCTGCAGAGACCAAGACTGTAAAATCTCTGGGTCTTATAGCTGGAGGAACAGGTACAGAGTCTTTCGCCTCATTATTGAAGCTGTATGATCAATGAAGACATTGATTCTCCTCCATGTGTAGGCATTACGCCAATGTTGCAGCTGATTCGTGACATCACCAAGAACCCAAATGACAGGACTACGTGCAGCCTGTTGTTTGCCAATCAGGTCAGTGTTCTGTTAGACTTGTGTATGTGTACACATGTGTATGTGTAATGACAGAATTTAGATTTTTGGGTGAGCTATTCCTTTTAAAGTCCACCTAAAAATAGATTTTGGGTGCTTTCACACTTAGACTTTTGTTTTGGAACCTGGCGCATTTCCCCAGTTAGTGTGGTTTGTTTGGCATATGTGAATCCAACAATCACGCTCTGATCCACCACAACACAATCGGTCTGAGTTCGCCTGAATGAGGTGGTCTTAGGTTGATTGTAACTAACTCTGGAGCAGATCACTTTGCTTTCTCACCACAATTGATCCAACGAACCAGGCTATATCACAGTGTATTATAGTATAGATATGCAATATGAAGAGAGAATTATGAGTAGGGCTGGAAGTCATCATTCCTACCGGTAAATGTGTGTTTCATGTCGAATATTAAAGTGAAAGCATGCTGACCTATTAACGAGAGCTGTTTATCAGTTAGGAAAATTAACCGAACTGCAGTCTGGGTTTATCTGTTATCTCTCTCTTTAATGTAAAGCCTATAATGCATAATTCTAGCCAACGGCTCTGTTTGAGAAAGCCTTGCCTCTGATTTATATTTGGTGATGATGTCTGTGGGTGTCACCGTTCAAAATTAAAGCACGGCTTTTGCTTATAATGTCTTATTGCGCATAAATTAAAATAAAGACGCATGACAGCTGAGCGGGACTCATAAACCGTGGGACTCTGACCAATGTGATGAGAGTTAACTTGCACGTGACTTGTTTTAGCTGTTTTGGTCTGTTTAGAAACTTTGCCGTGTGAAAGCAAACCGCATCAATAACAAAGAGCAACATTGTAACTATTTTAATGCCTGTTTTTGGAACAAAACAATCGATCTACAGGTGTGAAAGCACCCTTATTATCAATATGTTAGACTTTTAAAACAGTCCTCCCCCCAGAGAAATTCATTCATCTTCAGAGCACAAATAACAATATTTTAGATGAAATCCAAGAGCTTTTTGGATCTCCATGGACAGCAGTAGTCATGAGAGTCTAGGAAAAGAAACTAATAACATTGACAAAACATTCTATGTTACTTCGGTGCTTCAACTGTAATCATACGAAGCTCCTAGAACACTCAAAAAACTTAAGTATGACTTTTCCAGCTCACCTTTGTCACTATTGCCCATAGAAAAGCACATCCTGACCTGATGCGGGAGAGAAGATATAGACAAACAACGTTGTATTAACAGGGTTTATTTGTTTTTGTTTGTATTTTGCCACACAAAAGTGTTTTCGAAGCATCATATGATTACAGGCACATGAACTGTTTTGACAATGTTTTTGGTTCCCTTTCTGGACTTTGAACTCAGGACCCTTGTTGTCTATGAAGGTCGAGAAAGATCTTGCATTTCATCTAAAATATTGTAATTTGTGTTTTAAAGATGAACAAAGGTCTCAGAGGATTAGAATGACATGAGGGTGAATAATAATAGCAGAATTTTAATTAGTGGGTGAGTGAACTTTTTAGGGCACTAGCTGCTGGAGAATGTGTGGGGAAAATAGCTAATCACGATCATGTTTTTTGGGATTGTCAGACATTAACACCATACTGGAAAGAGATTAAAATACATTTAGACGCCATTTTTGAAGTAGAGATTTCTTTCACTTGTGAATCTTTATATTTAGCTAATATCAATTTAGATTGATGGATTAATAAAGAAAGGAAACTGTTATTTATTCTTCTGGCAGCTAGTAAAAAAGTAATTACAAAACAATTGTTCAAATTAGAGTCCTCTACAGTTGAAGAATGGATTGATGCAGTGCACACTATATACTGTATGTCATGGAAAAATGATCTTTTTCAATAAGAACTCAGACTAAATACGTTTTTCTAATTTGGAGTAAATGGATTGAGGATATTTCACCAATATGCTCATATTTTTCTTGAATTGTTACTTTTAAATGTAATATTTTGTGTCTAATTATATATCTTTTCTACTTTAAAGGAAATCTTCTAAAGGATGTGTAGCTCCCCATTTTACTGTTTAAAGTTGTTGTTATAGGGAAGAAAATACAAAGCATTTGCAAGATCTGTAAGTCTCTTTCTGTGTGAGAGATTATGTAAATTATACCTGTATACAGGTAACACTTTACAATAAGGTTCATTAGTTAATGCATTTACTAACATGAACTACTCATGAACAACTCTTGTACAGCATTTATTAATCATAATTGAACATTTACTTGCATTATTAACATCCAAGTCCATGCTTGTTAACATTAGTTAATGCACCGCCGTGAGTTAACATGAACTAACAATGAACAACTGTATTTTCATTAACTAACGTTTAACTAACATCATTGTTTGTTCATGTTAGTAAATGCATTAATTAACATTAACTAATGAACCTTATTGTAAAGCGTGGCCAATAAAAATAATTAAAAAATTAACTCTTAAAGCTTTAATATAATATCAAAATTAATATAAGCTAAAATGATCCAAAATAATGACTAATCTCACATTTTAAAACAAAAACGTTCAAACCTTGAAGTTTCTCACTTCCACCAATATGGATCGACACATCACTCTGTGATATCACTCTGCAGATTGTTATCAAGTCTTGTGATCAATTAGATGCTCTTTGGTATCATAAGTGTCTTTTCCCTTTACAAGATGCACTGAAAGTAAATAGAAAACCAAGAGGGCTTATCTAAACACTTGCATATGTAAGAAAAATTCTAATCAGTACCAGACAACATGTTAATCTGAACTCCTCCATGTTTATTATTCAAAGGACACTCAAAAAGCCAGGACTCTGCAACGATCATATAAATGAGTCAATGCAGATCACAAAATCTAATGCAGCCATTAGAATTCCACACTGTAGTCTGTATTTTGAATTGGAGGAAAGGTTAGACAACTCAATATAACTATTAGATTGAGGCTGTCATGAGTCAGATGTGCTTTTGCTCAATGACTCTGGCTGGCCGAGCTGTAATCTAAATACGCTATGGCTTTTTTTAAGGGAGGGGGAGCTTTTCTATATGTCCCATCCTGTCTTAATGTTTTACTTTACGTCTCGCATCAATCAAAGCTGCACATTCCAAGGCACTCCATTTTCGCTTTAAGAGCATGATGGAGTCAGTTGTTTATAAACAAATGATTATAAAATGGGCTGTTTAAACCTAATCCATTGAAATGCATATTCATCAGTGATCCGAAGTGGTCTTAAGCTGGGTCTATAACATGAGTGCTCAGAGCAGACGCAGTTCAACACTTGTTAATAGAAATGTCCAGACAGGTTAAATAACATGATGAATCTGTTTACCTCTTGTCTGCCTTCCAGACTGAGAAGGACATTCTGCTGAAGGATGAGCTGGAGGAGATTCAGGCCAGGCATTCTGATCGCTTCAAACTCTGGTTCACCGTAGACCGAGCTCCGGCAGGTATGAGACAGAGAATATAACACAGAATATAGTATAGTTTGGTATGGATAGTCGTACAGAGGTTTGCAGTTATTTTTTATCATTGTTACTGACAAAGGTCTCATACAACCAGTCTTTGACATTGAAAAAATCTTACTACAGTTAAAAGTAATTAATTTGCATTCTAAAATGTAAATTGTTTCTGTTATGGCAAAACTACGGTGGCCAATAGTGCTAAAAATGCGCTTCAAGCTAAAAAAAAACATGAAAGAATGAAAGAAAAAAGAAAGACATGATAGTGCGATCTGTCGGACGTAGCACAGTGCTCATTCAGTAAAGGCACAGCTCAACAGATTTGAATTCAGTCTTGATTTGAATGTGCCTAATGTTGGAGCACATCTGATCATTTCTGGAAGCTGATTCAGCAATAGGGGCGCAGTAGCTGAAGGCTGATTCACCCTGCTTTAACTGAACTCTTGGAATTTCCAGTTTATATGATCCTAAAGATCTGAGTGATCTGTTAGGTTTGTATTCAGTGAGCATATCTATAATGTATTGAGGTCCTTGGCCATTTAGTGATTTATAGACAAGTAATAATACTTTAAAATCTATTCTGAATGTAACAGTACATGTATATATTTTTTTTATTTAACCAGTACATAATTGAACTTGAAGTGGGTTTTTTCAAATAGACATTTGACATCCACCTGTATTGACTTGCAGATTGGGAGTACAGTCAGGGCTTCATCAGCGCTGAGATGATTCAGGACCATCTTCCCCCACCCAGTGATGACTCTATGATCCTCATGTGTGGTCCACCTCCTATGATCCAGTTTGCCTGTAATCCAAACCTGGACAAGCTGGGCTACAGACAGAGCCAGCGCTTCGCCTATTAGGCCGTTCTCTATGTTTAGGGCGAGGCCACAAATTACTCCAAAGATACTGAGTTGCGCACAATTCTATTTGGCATTACAAATCTGATCTTACAAAGCGAATCTCCCTTTTATGGACAGTATATAATACATATTAAATGTTTAAGTGCTAGACTGTCCAAAGGTAATTGGTTCTTCATATTAAAAGTCTTTAATTCAGTAATACGATACATAGATGATCTGCTGTCTCCTCAGGCTTTATATTCACCATTGTGGCTCGTGATAAAATTCTGATACTACAAAAACAAACGCACTTAAAAAGGCACCAGTGCTGCTTTCTGGTTTAATGCTGAATATTATATTCATGTGCCTATATGTGAGCTGTAAGTTCATATTTGTTGTATGTGCACATTGTTATATGCTGTCACTGGAGTATTTTTGTATGCATGTTGTACTCCATATGTTTGTCATGTAATCATATTTAAATTTAAAAAGCAACACAGTTGTTTTGTATGAAATGCACTAAAGTAAAAGCTTATTAAAGTGTTTCCACCGGGATCTTGCTTTATTTTCTTCTTCTGTGTGGCCAAATAAGAGTTTTGTTTTGGTTGTGATTTGCTCACGTTTGCATTGATATTATAAAAACTGACTTGTATTTCAATCTAAGAAGCAGTGAAGTTGTTTTATATAAAATGTATTTACGGAAATATAAAAAAAGAGATCATTATTAAACATATTAAACAACCATTTTCACTTGCAACTGGCTTTTTTCCGCTCTGAAATCTGAGTATTTTATGGATGTTTTGGTTGTGAGATGTTCACATTTGCATTGACTGAGATTATAAAGACTGGCTAGGGTGAGGATTTGGGATTATAGGAGATTGTCAGTGAAGGCCAGCTGGTTAAACACAAAAATACTCCATCTTGAAAGACTGATAGTGTTTTTTTTTTTATCATCCTAAAGCCTGTCAGCACGTGCCTCATAAATGTGACCGTCACACAAACGCGCTACAGTATTTTCGTCGCCTCTTCAAACTGAACTACTAGGTCCTTCACATTAAAATAAATCACCTACTGGCGATTACAGCTCTAAATTTGGACGAACACCACTAAATAAATGGGTTAGTGCCCCTAAAGAGCGCTATGGGGGGGTTAGCAAACACTGTGCAGCACCGCAGTTGTCCAGCGGGCGGCGCCACCGCGTGTTATTTCAAAGACAACAGAGAGCCAGTTTGAACTCGCCGTCTGACATACAGCAGCTTTCAACTCTTTATTTCTCCATCCTGCTGGTGTTTGGTGGCCATCCGGAAGAGATCACATTTCTATAACAGCAGATCTGGATATCAGGTAAGCGTCTGCACGATGAAATGTATCATTATTTCAATGCAACGGCAAAAATGTGATAATGTAGTTGTAAACGCATCCAGACAGTAGTTTAGCGGTACGCAGCGGTTTCTGTGTCTCAGTGCTAACCTGTTTTAACACAACAGCTTTAGGCTTTTTACATTACGCACTGAATAATTAATCGTCGTTAGGGCTATTTTGCGAATAACATAGCTGTTGTTATTGCATTGCTATGTATGTATGTTATAAGTGTTGTTCGTGACGTGTACCGGTGTTTTTGCTGCTCGTCCTGTAAAATTTAAAGCCCCCCCATGTTAGCCAACTGGCTAATTACCGTTAGTCATGGTTATGAGCTGTTTTGATGCCACCTCATACAGACACCTATGTCAATTATAACGGGTTTATTTCGAAATCTACTGATCTGCTCCTCTAGACGGTGGTTTTGGGATTATATGTGCGATCAAACCTTTGATTCGCATTAGTGGTGAGGATGTTGATTCGTCACAGACAGTGACTCGAATCTTTAAAATTGGTTCACAAAAATGTGCAAATTAATCAGTCAATGTGTCGTTTATTTAATTGATTTATTAAAGAAATAATTCACCCAAAATAAAAAGATAAATGCTGTTATTTTACGCACCCTCAAGACATCCAATATGGAGGTGTCTTTGTTTGTTTTCAGTCGAACATTAAATATTTTTAAGCCTAAACGTGAATCATACAATGCAAGTCAGAGCTACAAAAACTTTCAGAGTAAAAAAAAAAAAAACCTTTTGAAGGCAAAACAAAATTAAGACTTAATATTAATATGAATGGTTCCGACCTCCAGGCAAGTCTCAGGATGTGAGTTTAAAGGGTTAGTTCACCATAATAATTAATATTGTTATTAATTAATTCCCCCCATGTCATTCCAATCCCACAAGACCAGGGTATTCCTTAGGGTCTTAAAATGTCTAAAATTTCAAAAACGAATTTTTATGCCTTAAAAAGTCTTAAATTCACTAAAATGTTGTGTTGAATGTCTTAAATCATTTTAAACAGGTCTTAAATTTCCTATGGCCATGTAAAGCTACCCAATCTGGCCAACACCCAATCACCAATAATTCATCTACAAAACTATATTGTATATGAATATATATTTAAGCTTTTTGTTGCAAAGAGATACAACTCAAAACAGTTGTTAGACATTTTTACAGCAAATTCTCCTAATTCTATTCCCTACTCGGGGAAAGAAAACTAAATCAACACATCCCTTTACATGATCTTCCATTAATACAAAAACTATTTACAGATGTAACCGTTAGAACCATTAGAAAAAGCCTTAGTGTTTAGCCCTGTAACAGTCTATAATTTCATTCATAATGGTCTTTAAAAGTCTTGAATTTGATTTGAAGAAATCTGCAGAAACCCTGAAGACCTTTGTCTTCAGAATAAGATACTTTACATGAAGTCTGAGATTTTCCCTCATCCTCCATAGACAGCAATGGTTCATATTCTTTCAAAGTCCTGTCAATAGAATAAAAGAACATCCTCATAACATTCCATGTGACTTCACAATGTTCTGATTGAACCACTGAAGCTATGAGAATACTTGTGTGTCCACATAAACCAAAATAAGGAGTTAATTCATTGGTTTCTTCTCCTCAGTGTCAGTATAATTGACATTCTACCAGAAACATTTTCACTTAATAAAAAAAAAACAGTATAAAGTCATACAATTCAATGATAGAACACATCTTTGATCACTGTCAGCTTCTCCCTCGTCAAATGATTTAAAAAAAAATCAGGAACAAACATACAACACAGAGTGAAACGTTAAAAAAACAAATATAACACTGATAAAAAAATTAAATACAAAAAGCAAAGTATACAGCATTTCTACATCAAGAATCTTCTACATTAAGAATTAACAGGGGAATCAAAAAAAGTGTTATAATAATTAATAAATATTTTAGATTTTTCGCTTTTCAACAATTTCACAGTAGAAATAAAGAAGAAAAGAAATCTAAGAACCAAATGAATGACATATTCCTTTACAGAGCAACTCACAGAAATCAAGCTTCAGTCCATTTTAAAAAGATTTGGGATTAAATACTTTTTTTTCGCTGTATTTATGATTTTATATCAGGGACAGATAATGTAAGTTTCTGGTAGAATGTCCCATAGGGTGCGTCTTTATGTCATCTATAATAAAATTGTAATTGTTGATTTAACTATGCGCAAGCTAACATTGTCGAATGTCATTTCGAAACCACAAACAAACCTTTCTTGAGAGTCGAAACCATTCGCTGTGCAAGGAATCTATTAAAAAAAAGTTAAAATGAAAATAAAAAAAATCACTGTATGTTTTTTAACATGTTAATTAATATGACATGGGCAAGAATGATGTCTTAAAGACTGATTTAGTTCAACAAAAAACTTAACAGTGAGTTATATCAAAGTCCCTTTTCGTATTTTATAGTCCTTGGTTACATAAATTTGGTCACTCGTATTGTTTTGAATGGGGAAAAGTGTATCAGTCAATATGGCGAATAAACCCCACCCTCTAGTACAGGGGCAAATCGTCGATCGCTAAATGGTGAATAAAGTCCGCCTTCTAGTACAGCAGCCAATCATCAATTGCTATGGACTGACGATACTCAGGAGGAGGGGCTCGGACAAGACGTGAGTTTCTGCAGGTTTTGTGTGATTTGAATGTTTAGAAATAAAACCAAACAGACACTTTTTGTTTAATTTTATTGGTGATTCCTAATAGGAAATTCAGTCGTAAGCTTTGCATGTAGTTTTGAAGAATTTAATGTTTCCCTATTCAAACAGAATACCCGAGCATACTGCCCGAGACGTGTTTTAAAGATGGCGCTGAGTGAAATGACTTGCCTTAAAGGGACTTTGGTTACATTCAATACATAACGTTGTCTCCTTCTCCTTCCAGTTTTGTCAACAAATGTAGAACAAAGCCAAAGCAGAACATTTGTGGTACCTCAGTTTCAGTAAATATTTTTGACTGAACGGGTTGAATTTGATTCCGAAAATTCCTTGTTAAAATGCACTGTCGCACACTCCTTCTCTAGGTTTTGAAACGCACACACAGTATGATCGTATTAGCCTTGTGGACTGAGATACTGATTCCATGTTGTTGTTTTTTCCAAGACTGAATGCAATTTCATAGAGAGGCAAACATCAGGAGGCTGGTTTAGACCTGCCTGTGTTCAAAGCTCCTGCTAGAGGTAAGCCGTCTCTCTGTTGTTCCGCTTCACTGCTGTTGTCATGTCTTGACTTTGGCAATGAAGTGTGTTGTTTTGATTGAATATGTAACTTTTGGCTCACAGTGAACTGAAGTGGAGGCTTCAGAGGTCTGGGACGGGTCACAGGGCAGTCTACTGATGTCAGGCCAAATCAGGTCTGCCAGTCATGCAGACTGCCGGGTCACGGAGGAATGCCACGTTCCAGCCGACGTGGAGCTGATGGAACTCGGGCCCCTGCTGGAAGAAAATGGCCCCATGGGAGCCAAAGGACTCCAGTCAGAGGCAAGCCACGCAATTATTAATCTGAATGCATTACAAAGTCTTTCATATTCAATGCCAGACAGCAGAATAAAAAATGCAGATGCATTTTTGAGTTCTGATTGTGTCAACAGGGAGCCGGCGCTCTTGCTGATGATGAAGAGGAGGATGAAGAAGTCGGAGAAGTTCTGACGCTGCCACTGCAGGCTCACCACGCAATGGAGAAGATGGAGGAGTTTGTGCATAAGGTGGGGATGTCAGCCACTTTAATGAAGATCACGATCACACTTCTATCACCATTTATTCTTCATTTTTGAATTCTACCCCTAAGCTCTTCCCCTTACCCAGTTCTTACCCCAATGATGTATGCCTTCAGGGATTTCCTGAAGGGTCAAACTTTGTTTCAAGGGGGTACAAAAATAGAATTGAGACTTGGGCCTAATTGTGTGTTCACTTGGCAGGTTTGGTTTGATTGAAACAAACTCTGGTGGAGTAACTCTTTAGTGGAGTTTATGTGCTGTTTATTTGCTTCAATCCCAACCTTGGTACGCATCAAACAAGCAGGCTGAGATCATTGAAGAAAGTAAGCCACACTTTCAGACAAACAGTAGGGATGCTCCGATCAGGATTTTTGCAGCCGATACCAAGTACCGATTTCTTGTTATGGTGATGGGCTGATACCAAGTACCGATTCTGATGCTTCAAGCTGTATAATGCATAAAGCACATTTTTCCTCTTAAGTGTGATACACCTGTGATCGGTTCATGAGAGCGGCCAGATTGGCGAGTACAAGTCGAGTCATAAAATGTGATTATCGGCTGATACCGATCTCTGGCCGATCGATCGGTGTATTCCTACAGATTAGACACGCCTAAACAAACAAAAACAGGACATTATGAGAAACAATGTGACCAAAAATGTGCTTTAACATTCATGTATTGTCTTACCACAATTATTACAGTTTAGTACTGGCAAAATGTGTTTCATAACAGCTTTGTTTGTTTAATTTTGTATATTACCTTAAAAATGGCATTGTGGCGCCAATAGCCTTGTGGTTAGTGCTTCGACACATGGCACCCAGGTGTTCACGGCGACCCAAGTTCGATTCCCTGCTCGAGGTCCTTTGCCGACCTCTCCCCTATCTCTGCTCCCCATACTTTCCTGTCTCTAAATCTCCACTGTCCTATCACAATAAAGATGAAAACCCCTAAAAAAATAAAATAAAAATGGCATTGTGAATGCTAAGCGAATCAGGACCCAATGTATAATTTTGTTTATTTTGGTCTGAACCAAACAAATTAAGAGGACCAAGTGTGAATATATAGTGGAGTTATCATAGTTGGCACATTTTTTTATATTGGTAAATGGAAAATACAACATTTTATTTCTTTATTTGTTCCTTTTTGCTCTATTATTTCAAAAAATTACTTTTTGAAAAAAGAAAAAATGATCAAGTGATTGATTACAGCGGTATCAAAAGAAAAGGATTCAATTTGCCTTCACTCACTCAGTAAGGCAAGGCAAGGCAAGGCAAGTTTATTTATATAGCACATTTCATACACAGTGGCAATTCAAAGTGCTTTACATAAACAGGAATAAAAGAAACAATTATAAGAGAAATAAAAACAAACAGTAGTTGTGTTAGGAAATTTTTGTAAATTTATTCCATGTTAAAACACAAATGTAGTGGTGTAAATGTACATGAATATTAAAAGGTTTACTATAGGGCTGCATGATATTGGAAAAATCTATCATTGCGATATGTTTCTATATTGCGATATGAATACAATATCATCAGATAACTTAATGTCTCTATTAGGAAATAGACACATTTTCGCTGTGGTCTGTGCTATTTGCAGTGCATTTCTGTATTTGCACATGTTGTGAGTATTTTCATGCATCACAATCTATAAATAAAGTCAAGAAAAAGATACGATTGAAGTAGTGTTTTATCGTTTCCAAGTTTAACAGTATTCAAGTACAGTAACGGAATGATAAAAATGTATTGTTAAAGTCACAAATGGTACAATTACTTATACCTGAATGGTTTTAAAATCATTATACAATCACAGGCATCAAAAAGACATGCAAATGATAAATTATAATACAAACTCAACTCGTGATGTGACTATTGCGAAGGATCACAGTAGCTATGTTTCCATCCACCTATTGTTATGTGCATTTTGCATATGCGCATAAAAAAACGGTTGATGGAAACGCCATGATGCGCATAAATTTTTAAAATGCGCATTAAAAAGTAGTTTTTTAGTAGGATAAACTTGTTATTCGATAAGAAAAGATGCGCATAAACTACGATGGAAACACTTTTACTGCACAAACTCCAGTGTGATTTTGTTATAAGAGATCATGTGATGATAAAAATGTGTGTAAATGGACAAACCAGCAGGCTGACTGCACAGTAAAACATCTGAAATGTTGTTTTGGTCATTCTAAAACGCCTTACCGTTTAAGTATAAGTGTTATTATATTATTAATGACCTCCAGAATCAAGAGCGTCTGTGCTCCGCGTCTGACACCTTCAAACACCACCGCGTGATCACTGCGTGTCAGGGTTGCCTTCTGAGGTGCAAATCATTTATTAGATGAAGAAAAGATTGATGCAGCTTCTCATACTGCAGCAAATTCAGTTTTTACTGTTGATATTTGGCGCCAGTTAATCAGGAAGTGACGATTTTGTTTGCTTTGACTCATTGGATGGAAACACTGCTTTTTTCGATGTCTTTTATGCGATAATCCAGTTTTGTGCATAAAGTTCATTTGCAGTTTTGATTGAAACATAGCTATTGGAATATCGATGCTTAAATGATCTATTGTGCAGCCCTAGTTTAGATTTACAATGTTACTAACTTGAAACATGCATCACAGTCTTTGAAATAGGCTTATCAGTATTGTTTTGAACCCATTGACTTTAATTAAATGGACAGAAAATGCTAAAACATTCTTCAGAATATCTTTTTTTTTCGTGTTTTGTGGAACAATGTAGATTTGAAAGGGCACGACAAAAGACATGAAAGGAGTTTATGGAGTTCATTGTTGTTTCGGACCCCAGTGGCACCTACAATGTAGACAAAAACAGTTAAAACTCTTTTTGTAAATAGGTTTGGAAGGGCAACTTTTTGGACCCCATTGACCTCCATTTATTCTTATGTGTGTAATGTAAATATGTGTTTGGAAAAGGTGTACAAAACATGTAGTAATGCTGAATGTGTGTTCTACAGGTTTGGGAAGGGCGTTGGAGGGTCATTCCCTTTCACGTTCTGCCAGAGTGGCTAAAAGACAACGACTACCTCCTGCACGGTCACCGGCCCCCCATGCCCTCCTTCCGTGCCTGCTTTGGGAGCATTTTCAGGATCCACACAGAGACCGGGAATATCTGGACTCATTTGTTGGGTAAGGTTGAGGTTACAGCGTTGAGCCGTCACAGAGAATAGTGGCTTTTGTACACCTCATGCATATATTTAGTGCATCAATTATGCAGCAGATCCATTACAAGAAATAAACACCACTCTAATTTTGAGAGCTTGCAAGATCGTGTTAAACGTTTACTTGAGGTGATGTATGATGCATTTTTATCATAATAAATAACAAAAATAATTAGTCATTTAGATTAAAAAGGTTGTAAAAGGCAATATAATAGGTTGTTTTCAATCACGTTTTTGGTGACGTGCAAAATTCAGGGCAGAAAGTCTATATTTTTGCGATTTAGACTATATTTCAAAGGAGTTATAAATAGAAAAATAGATTTATTACAGTTTATCAGTTTACTATGCTACAGTATGCTGTAGCATTCATGATCAAAGAGTTGTACACATTATACTCTTTACTATGTGGTTTAAAAAATGTTTATTATAAATTACTGTAGTTTTCCCCATGCGGACATCACCAAATAACAGATGAAAGCAAACAAAATCATGGATGCGTAGTCTACATTATTATTTATTTTTGTAAGGGGGAAAAGAAGTGCTCCACAATAATAACCGTCTAGTTTTGTCACAAGGGTTGCATTTCTTTTTTGTTCTGTCGATGAACTTACCATCAACAAACATTCACATCTGCTGCACATCTCACTGTTATGTTTACGAGTGTTTGTTTAGCCGAATGCCAGTTAAGACTTGGATTACTGCAAAACAATACTGATATTTCATTACATGGCAGGGTACGTTATTTATATTCACCTAGATATTGCATAAGTGTAGTGTTTGTATCTGATTTTTATACAACACATGTATAACATATTTATACACACATATAGCTAGGTCTGTTTTTAATCTTTATTTGTGCTGTCAAACCAATTTTCGCATTTAAAAAAAGTACACAAAAATGTTGATTACATGCCACCACTTCCTCAGTTTTTCATCTAGTTTCTTTAACTTTCCCACCTTTATGAGAAAACTTTTGGAAGTCTATAAAAGCTGTTTGCATTTCTTATTTTGGCAGATTTAAACAATTATAAACAACATAAAACAGAAACATTTTCATTTTCGGATAGCAATTCCTATGTAGAAGAATCACTTCCTGCTCTGTATCTGTATTTCGCGCCTTATCAATGACGTCATGTGCAAACAACCTATTGTATAATAGTGTCAGTGAAAAAGCATCCATGGTCAAATTAAGCAAGTATCCTTATAGACCATTTTGAGGGATGTAAAGTAAAGCAATAGTCCCAATGTATTTCCTGTTTTAGATTATAAATTTCTAAAGCTTCTGAGAATCCAAAAAGAGGCACATATTGATAAATAATGTTATTATATCTGTTTTAACATTATGTTATGATTGAACTGCCTCTTTTTACACTTATGAAATAGTTTGATAAGGTAAAGGAAATGATCATGGGCCAATGACATGACCACATTGAAATGGTCATGTTGAATATTAAAAGTCTAATCTAAATACGTATTGTTGACTAAAATTATTTAAATAGTTGTTTTTTTTTAATAAAATAAAATGAAATAAAAAAACAGAAATTTTTTTAAATGTTGCTTAATTTTGGTTAAGTACTATAACTGAAATAAAAAGAGAAATATATATATTCTGATATATTCTAGAAAATAAATGGCTGAAACCAGTTCAAATATTAGAAAGGCATCGTTAATTTGTTCATTTAAAAATGCAAGTATAAAATTATTATTATTTTCAATCCTACAAATTAAATTCATTATGAAATGTGTGGATTCAAGCCACAGTGTTTGTGTGAACTGTTCACATTTTTAGAAATGTTAATATTAAAACAAAAAAAAGGAGCATCACTATATTAACCATTATTTGTATTTATTTCCCCAGGGTTAATCTTATTTTTGTGCCTGGGCACACTTACCATGCTGAGGCCCAATATGTACTTCATGGCCCCGTTGCAGGAGAAAGTGGTGTTCGGGATGTTCTTCTTAGGTGCAGTGCTGTGCCTCAGCTTCTCCTGGTTATTTCACACTGTCTACTGCCATTCTGAGAAAGTCTCACGCACTTTCTCCAAGTAAGTTTACTCTCTAGAACCTTTACACATTTCCGGGTTTCTCAGGAGCGGAAGACGTCGTAGTTGGGTAAACTAAGCGCAGGGAATGGGAGAGAACAACAAATAATTTTTTACAGTCCTATTTGTTGAAATAATAAAAGAAAAACTCCACAATAGTGTTATAAAGACTTTCAGAAAAATAACAAAATAGTGTGAGACTGATAACCACAGTTAGAGAGAGAGAATAATGTCAAATTTACTCTCAGCCCTATAGACACAGCATTAAAAACATCTCACATAAGCGGTAATTCTTTTTCTGTAATTTGATGCACAGATGATATAACACATACATAAATGTTCTTTTTAAAAAATCTAAATATTAAAAACTTTCAAGGATTTAAGATTATGATGACCGTTAAACGTGCCATAACAGGCTAATGAAAAGGTCCCTTGTTATTATGTGCATTATTTCATGTCAGAAAGCTTCATTTATCTCTTTGTTTTTCATGTTTGCTCTTTCTCAGACTGGACTACTCCGGCATTGCTCTGCTGATCATGGGCTCTTTTGTACCTTGGCTTTACTACTCGTTCTACTGCTCTCCTCAGCCGCGTCTCATCTACCTCACAATCGTCTGTGTGTTGGGCATCGCCGCTATAATCGTTGCCCAGTGGGACCGTTTCTCCACTCCACGACACAGGCCCACTAGAGCAGGTGGGCAATGACATATTTGCCATAATGAAGAGCAGGCCGGTTAATCGAAAGTTATATTCATGTGCATTTAAGCAGTAAAATGGGCTCTGTAGTCACTGTAAATCTCCAGCAGCTGCTTTCAGATGGAGAAGCAATTACTTTAATCTGTTGCAAAACTGAAGGTTTTTTTTTTTTTTTGTCCGCCAGATTCTGTCTTTATATTAATATATGCTCTGTGTTTGTCATAAAGTGATCTGTGCTGGTCAAATGATGGCATACGGTATTTTGCCGTTTGCTTGTATGGTGGCTCTAAACTATCAAACCACTTCTCAAACATTTTTTATTGCAAAAAAACGAGAAAAAAATTCATTCATTCATTTTCTTTTCGGCTTAGTCCCTTTATTAATCGAGGGAATAATGCACAGCAGAATGAACTGCCAACTTATCCAGCATGTTTTTACGCAGCTGCCCTTCCAGCCGCAACCCATCTCTGGGAAACACACACACTCATACACTATGGACAATTTAGCCTACCCAATTCACCTGAACCACATGTCTTTGGACTGTGGGGGAAACCGGAGTTCCTGGAGGAAACCCACGCAAACTCAGGGAGAACAAGCAAACTTGAGGCAACAGCACTACCTACTGCGCCATTGGGTCACCCAAACCCAAATTCGTATGATGGATGAAAGTTTCGAATTTGATTGACGCAACAGGAGGAAAAATTACAGTTGAAATATTTCGGATTTAGTGTGCAAAAACCTCTAATTGTTGTGATCCGGAAATCGATGAAAATTGTTCATGATGATTCCTTAGTCGTGTTTATTAGTCACGGTGAATAAGTAAAAGCAGTTAAATCTTCTCATCTATTTGATTTCCCGACCTTGTCTCTTCTTTGTGGCATATTTCCCCAATCTCAGCAGATTTACTAGTGATCACAGAGCAGTGTGAATGATAATCGCAGCTTTTGCCAAATCGTCATCCTGATTTGAAGTAATAGCGCATAGATGTATATTAGGTTTCAATTCACACCTGTCTTTATCACTTAAGGCTCGTGCACACTAGAACCATTTTTGTTCATGATTATCATCAGCATTTTTTGGCAGTCATACCGAGGCAATTTTCACTGGTGAGGAACAGAGTGAATCACCAAAATCACTCCTTGACATTAGATGGCACTTAATGGAAAAACAAAGACACCCTAGTACACAAGGTGGCGCTGTGGAACTTAAATCTTCTGACACTTGCTTGTCACATGAGAGAAGATGATCTGCAATCCCTCTACATCATAGGTCTCAAACTCATCTCCTAGAGAGCCGCAGCTCTGCACAGTTTTGCTCCAACCCTGTCAAGCACAGCTGATCCAAATTATCGAGGTGTTTAAGAGTCATAAACGCCTTCATTAGTTGCATCAGCTGTGTTTGATCAGGTTTGGAGCAAAACTGTGCAGAGCTGCGGCTCTCTAGGAGTTGAGTTTGGGACCTACGCTCTACATCAGGGGTCACCAAACTTGTACCTGGAGGTCCGGTGTCCTGCAGATTTTAGCTTCAACCCTAATCAAACACACCTGAACAAGCTAATCAAGGTCTTACTAGGTATACTTGAAACACCCAGGCAGGTGTGTTGAGGCAAGTTGGAGCTAAACCCTGCAGGGCACCGGACCTCCAGGAACGAGATTGGGGACCCCTGCTCCACATGATGGGTGGATTCCAATCTCATCTCAAAGGGCTCATTCCTATGCCCTAATCTTTTCGGATGGTCTCTCTAAAGGGCCTAGAGCATAGAGATGAGCCCTTCCAAATTGAGTGCAGTGTGTGACAAAAAAAAGCTTTCCTGCTTACAGGAGAATTTCCCAAAGTGTCCATCAGTTGTATTTTTCAAACTTCTTCATTCCATAGGGCCCTTCGAAGTGGCCGGTTTTGATCACTTCGGTTTGGAATGCCACTTCAATATGGTTGACATGAATTTTTCACTTTGAAGTACCCTTTAGAGGGCAAGATATCTCATTTGGAATGCAACAAATAGCTCCCTCTTGTCAACATTTTCGTAGTTGCTGTCGTGTTTATCATACAGCTCCACATTCATCTTGCCTTGATAATATCTTCTTCGTCATTAGGACTGTGTGCTTGTCTAGGACGTTTGTGCTTGAGTGCCACAAAGTCATGTTTACTGTAACTTTAGCAGCTCCAGGCATGTGAAGATGTTTTTACCACAGTGTCATTTTTGTTTTTTGTTTTTTTTTCACATCTGCCATTTTGCACATTGGTATGCACACTCTCATTGGGGCCCTTTTTAGTCACAGAGTAAGATTGAGCTAAAACTGTGTGCAAGACATTGATTCTCCCCTTGTATAACATTGTTGTTATTGTTAGGAGTTTTCATGGGTCTTGGATTGAGTGGTATTGTCCCCACCATGCACTTCACCATCGAGGAGGGTTTCGTCAAGGCCACTACTGTTGGACAGATGGGCTGGTTCTATTTAATGGGCGCCATGTACATCACCGGCGCTGGATTGTATGCTGCAAGAATCCCAGAGCGCTACTTCCCCGGCAAGTGTGATATTTGGGTAAGGGAAAGCGATTTTGGTTTTAGATTTGCACCATAATAACAGATCTGAGTAGTGTGTAATATAACCATTACCCTTCTGGCTTGTCTTTTTTTCTCTCAGTTTCACTCGCACCAGATATTTCATGTGCTAGTGGTGGCAGCGGCCTTCATTCATTTCTATGGGGTTTCCAACCTGCAAGAGTTTCGCTATGGTCTGGAAGGAGGCTGCACTGACGACACTCTTCTCTGAGAACTCGTCAAACTCACTCTTTTCAATTAGGATTAATAGTACCCCACTTATACCCATTCCTTCGTTTTATTTACCTTTAAGTTTTTCCTGATTGATTTAACTTAACTTTTATTATTTCACTTTATTATTATTATTATTATTCTGTTACATGATTTTGTTTCTTTTGAAGAAAGCATTTGTGTGGTCAAAGGTATCCGATGGCTGGAACATGATAACCCTTGTTATCATCAAACTTTAATTTTGAGCACAATCTCAAAGTTTGAACCGACGTGTTTGTTTTGTAGTGAAAAGCACTTTCATTGAGCTGTAGAGATGCGCCCTCATAATGTAATGCATTTTGTTTCTTATTGTAAATGAACAATTGAGATCATTCGATGCACACCCAAAGTATTGCCCCAATATTAATAGTGCAATGTCTTTGAGATATTTTGTTCATAGCGATTTAACGCACAAAGGGCATATAAAGGGTTTGAGGGTAAAATCTACCTGCTTTGAACACTTGCGCAATTTTTAACCTTTACTTCTAGGTCAAATAATAACATAAACAGGTCAACTGTTGCACCTTACAGCACAGATATTGAATATCATTGTTATTAAAGCCTCTGCATGGATCCATCTGTGCAGTCTGTAAAGTATAAACTTTCCTGTAAAGTATAAGAATATTCCTGTGCCTTAGGCCACTGGAAATAGGTTTAAAATAGACGGCCAAAACTACAGTGTAGTAAATTTCATTAGTCTCAGACATGGCTAGTTAATTTACGTTGCAAGCAATCCAATCAAATTATTATTATTATTATTATTATTATTATTATTATTATTAAGAAATGTTACATTAATAACAAGAGTTTGATCTTTGATGAACTTTCTCAGACTGCTGTTTGTAAAAAAAAAATACATAAAAATAAAAAAGTAGTGTTTGATCCTTTTTAAATAAATAAGCTAACTATGTGGCTTTACCACAGACTAAACAATCCATATATCCATGTGTTATGTGTAGAGGTGGTAAATCATTTGCATTTATTTGAAATGTGAAATGTTTAAATAAATATTTATGGATCATGCGTTGTTTCTTTTATTTGGTGGATTCATAAGATGTAGTTTCTGGAGTTTCATTTTTATATTTCAGGGTGTTGTAGATATTAAAGGTTTTAAAATGTTTTACTTCACTGTTTCTTAGTTTAAGGGCTTAAAAATTCTTATTAGAAAGTATTTAAGTTACATTCACAGTTTAAAAAAGTGTATCTTTTTTTATTTATTTTCCACTTCAATTATCTGAATATCCTTGAATCCCGATACATTGAGATGCAGGTCTTGTTGTCAGACAAACTGGACAAAATTAAGTATTTTTAATTAAATTAAAATAAATATGTCAAAGTCTCCCTGTGTTCCTGTGGGCTTTCTCTCGGTGCTCCGGTTTTCCCCACAGCCACATCCACTGCATAAAACAAATGCTGGATAAGTTGGCGCTGTTTTCTGCTGTAGCTACCGCCGATGAATAAAGGGACTAAGCTGAAGGAAAATAAATGAATGTCAATAATTGATTATTATTTTTTATTTTGTTTGATTTTTACATTGGTGGATATTTGTTCTGATTTTGAACTATTTTAAATTAAGACAGCACTACTCATCTTTTTATTATGTTACACTGGTATATTATCCTGATTTGGGAACTTTTAGAATACGAAAAAGATACTAAAGAAAAAAAACATTAGCAATTGGAAAAAGTTATGCTAATACAAGTGATTCAGTGCTTCCACTTTTTTTGTTAATTAAAATGATCAAAATTGTGGTCTTGCAGATGTTTTAATGTATTTTTTTACTTTCTTACGACCTGCAGAGACAATACGTTTGCATATATCTTTCCCTACAACTACGAAAATTTGATTCACTACAAATCAAACCAAAGAACATGGCAACAAACAAGTCACTGTGGTTTTGCTACGTTAACCATAATTTAATCATGGTATTTGTAGTAAAACTGTTTATACAAGGGGTAATCAGTGTGCCAAAACCTTTATTAGCCTTCTACACTTTATAATAAATCAATGTTCAATTATCGTAGGGGAGTATTAAGGGTTTTAATCTAACCATTTATAGGACTGGTCTAATTTCAATCCAAAATGTAAGACCCATTTTCCCAAACTGCTTTATCAGACGTACTGGTATGTTTATAAACCTGGCAGCAGTTCATTATTCGCTAATTAATCTAAACAAACGATTAAAACTATTCAATAACACTTGTGGAAATATATTTCATTTATTATAGTGGAAACAACCAGTCAACAACTAACGCTAGCGTTCGAAAATGGAGTCGTGTTATTCTGAGCGGAACGTAAAATCCGTATATTGTGTTGATCCGGTCTGCTTTAGCAGTTGCGCCAATATTAGCAGTAGCCAAAATTTGTCCGCTATATTTTTCCAACTAATGTTTATAATTGTGTATGAACACAAACCGCCACATTAGTACCTAACTTTTGTAGACTGTATTTGGGTAATACTTCTGCCAAAAGGATCTGTTTTTCTCATGGTCTGACTCAGAGGCGAGTATTTTTTAGTAGCTTGCTAGCTAATCATAATGATATTGTATTGGCTGCTATGACATACTGAGTGTAAGTTAATAAATTAATATATGGTAAATTGAGGTGTTGATTTCAATTTCCATACAGTGTCCTACTAACATGGATGGCAGTAAAGCGACCTCCTCTCCCGAGGGACCCGTAGACCCCTCTCTCATATCGGAAGATGGCAAAAATGTCAAAGCTGTTTTGTGCCAGAGGTGTGGATCTAAAGTGCTCTGTCCAGGCATGGCAGTCTTTGCAGAAAAGGAGGTAACTTTCAAAATATTCAGATATTTAAAATACAGTTATAGTGCCTGTGTTACACCACATAATTCATTGTAATTTAAACTAAATAAGTAATCTCCAGAATTATAGTCATGAACTGTCATTACACCACTAACGTGTCATTTAAAATGAATTATTATATATCTACAGTGATGATAATGATATTTCAAGACTGACAGCTTTCCATACGACCCCTTTTCATTTGTCAGCTGTTCCTCCCTTCGATGAGAAAGAAAACCTCTATTGGTCAGTCGGACGGGACATTGGATGGGGACACCTTAATGGCTCACTGGCTGGTTGATGACATGTACACATTTGAGAATGTGGGCTTCACAAAAGATGTAGGCAAAGTGAAGTATCTTATTTGTGCGGATTGCGAGATCGGACCTATTGGTTGGCATTGCTTAGATGATAAGAAGAGTTTCTATGTGGCATTGGACAGGGTGAACCATGAATAGAGCACTCACTGAAGGCACTGTGCAGAAAATTCTATGGTATTTGATTATATAACTCAAATGTCTTGTTTTTTTTTAATGCAAATCCTGATTTTTTTTTTTCGATACGTGTGATGTTTTTAGGGTTTTTTGCTCTCACCATTCTGTATGTTAACATGTTCAACTGTACTTATCTTTCATAAAGGTCTGCTATAGATAAATGGAGACATTTCTTAAAACATTCCTAATCACAAGGCCTTTCCCATCCCTCTTATCTCTCCATTAGTTTTCATAACACTTCAGTCAGTTTTTTTGTATAAAGAGGAAACGTCAATGTTAGTTAATATCCATCCTTGACCATTAATGAGATGTGTAAAATATATGACTGAAAAATGAATAAAATATAACTCTTAGCTGTTCTCAAAATAAGTGTTTCCTTGATGCTATGAATGTATGCGATGGTGTAAAGAAAAAAACATGCTATTCTTTATATTTTGCAAGATATACACTTGAAATATTACAAAATATAGTGATCAAACATTAAAACCATCTAAGAGTAAAACAGTTCAGATTTCTTCCTTTGTTTTAGTACAATATAAAGAATACAGTTTAATATATATATATTTTTTTATCATGTTGCATTTTATGTTCAAATTTTTTATTGCGAAAAAACAAACTATTTCAGTACAAAAAGTTGCATATAATTATCTTTGTTGTTGCTTTTTTTACAAAAGAGAAGAAAATAATAATAATAAAATAAGGAAAAAAATAATGATAATAATAATAATAAGGGGAAAGAAAAATGGAAACAAGAGTACTAAAAGTGTACAGAAAATTACATCCAACTGAATGCAGACATTCAACAATCACAATCAATTGTTCAGATACATTGTAAATATTTACAATTAAACAGTATAAAATAGTAAAAGTAAAAAAATATATATTAATTACTACGAAATAAATAAATTAAACATGAAGCAGAGTGCATCTATTAAATGGAAGTCAAGACCTTGAGAGTTAAAGTTATAAAACATTGCCACTTTTTAAAGAAATTAGTTCATGATTTACAAAAGCCATTTAGTTTACTAAAAATAGCTTATCAGGCATATTTATAACAAAAATCATTTGATAATATTAAAAGATGAAGATTTTAGATCATATGCACTTTTGCCACTGGTTTGTTGCATTTGTCAGCGATGTGTTTGTAATTATTTAAAATATATACAAATGTAGTGTGATTATTTTATATAGGTTAATTCATACAGATAAGAAAAAGTATAAATGAATAAAATATAACTCCTGGCTGTACAGCTGTACAATACACATGTTTCATTTATGCTCTTAATGCATGTGTGTGCATGAATAATTATTATTATATATTTTTTTTATATAAGATTTTTTTGTCTCATGTTAAATTTTATCATGATTTACAATAGACATTAAACGCCATTCAGTGTACTAAAATATCTTATCAGGCATATTTATAACAACAATCTTTTGATAACATTAAAAAACTCGATTTTAGGATCACAATGCACTTTTGCTACTGGTTTGTTGCATTTGTCAGCGATGTTTGTAATAATTTTAAATGTATACAATTGTAGTGTGATCACTTATTTTAAATAGGTTAATTCATACAGATCAGACAAAAGTATGTTTAATTTTAGCAGAGATATCTGTTAAGACAACTGATGATGAAAACTGACTTGTTTTTTTCCATAAATGTTTTTTATATAATTTTATTTGTGAACTTTATGGCAAATTACAGTAAAAAGATAAAAACAATTACATTTTAAAAAGTATAGATAGGATCAACTTAAGCGCATACAATGAAATTTCAAACATACTAACAAATAATAAGGTAAATAATAACGTGGCTTAAAAAAAACTACAATTGTACAATCTGTATCAGACAAAACACTCTATACTTAGAAAAGAAAATAATCCATTTGCTGGAACAAGGACTCTGTCTATATTTGACAATAAAACATGTTCTTGGATATATTTCCTAAATGAGTCCCACATTTTCTTAAACTGGTTAGATGAACCTTCCAACTTTAGGAAGAATAAGACATCACAAATCCACTGTGTTGGGGTTGGAGGTTTCTGATCCTTCCACCCAGGGGTGTCCAAACTCAGTCCTGGAGGGCCGTTGTCCTGCAAAGTTTAGTTCCAACCCAGCTCAGTCACACCTGGGCTAGCTAATCAAGCTCTTACTAGACTTTCTAGAAACATCCATCCAGGTGTGTTAAGCCAAGTTGGAGCTAAATCTTCAGGACACTGGCCCTTCAGGACTGAGTTTGGACACCCTTAAAGCAATATTAGTCATTTGGCCAAAAGCACAACAAAAGCTATGCACTCAGATTGTATCTTTGTAAGATCATGTGATTATATTATATTTTCCATAAATATTATTCACTTTTTTAAGTTTTAAATCTTGAAGTGGACATCACATACACATATTACGGTTACTATAAGATTACATTGGTGTGCTAGTATACATCAAATCAAAGGTTAAATAGGATTTTATTAAAAATCAATATAAAAGAATACCATTTCATACAAAAAAAATGCTAAATATATTAATAACCCTGACTGGATCTTTTGGTTTGAATGAAACTATTAGCATACTATATAAGGGTACTAACAACGATACATTAAAGCGACTTGATGGAAACAAGTCAGCACAGGCGGTAATATGTTTTTAAGTCCAATGAGCAAAAATATGCTTCATTCGTTTGTTTAAACGTCGTCGATACTGTCGCTAACAGGTCAGGCTAGCGCTGCCACACCTCAGTGCCTCTGCTCGGGCTGCTTCCTGCGGGAGGCGGATCAGGGCACCGGGGATCGCTGTCCTGTTATAGGGGGCGACAGTTCCGAGTTGACGTGTGGTACGTGCTCGTAGATATTGCTTGCATGGAATACGACGGTGGATGTTGATGGACCCTCTGCACCTAGATATGTAAAGACAAAAGTCGAGCGCAACTCCAGTACGGTGAGATACTTTCTGTCTTGGCACAATATTTCATTTTCCGCTGACGGATCCTGCATTCCGAAATCGGGTCATGTGACGATGCAAATGCCCACGGATTACACATTCAGACGGGTTTGATGCGCTGTTTGAACGATGTGAGCTCGTGTCAGCGGTTGATCGAGGATGTAGTTGTCGATAGGGAGGAGAGCGACTAAATTCGTCGTCCCTGAACAACATCTGTTACTTCCGAGTGGGTAACTTGAAAGAGTCCATTTAAAGAAGTAGTTCTGGTAAAAATGAAGCTGTATATATCAATCCGCGCAAGTCACTTCTCTAATTCAAAGGCAGTCTATTTCTATCTTCCTAAGCACTTTGGGGGAGATGTTAAACCGCATAATTTTACAAAAGTATGATGAGGGGGATTGTCACGTTTGTGTATAAAATCTTTGTTTTTGACCACAGGTTTTATAAAAGTAGCTACTGACTGCCACTTAATATGTTTAGACATGCCTTTGTGAGCAGATAAAGAAAGCACAGGGGAAAAGCACACGCTTTGAGAGAGAAATCTGGGTGAGGTTTGACAGCTATGATTTAAAATGCTGTGTATATTTTGTTTTGTGTAACGAATTATGTATTTCTATTAGAGATTCATGATGATAATTTGCGATATTCCAAAAGCTTTGTTATTATTGATTGTTACGTAACTGCTGATATAATTTCTAATGCCTTTCCCCCACTTCCAATGGCATTGAAGAATCTTAGTGTGCATTTTACATTTTTTAAACTATGTTAAAAATCCACATTAGTAAAAACGCAGGGTGGAGAAAGGAAATCCAGCGTCTCTACTTTTGAAAGCGGAGGAAGATTAAGCACTAACGTCGGCACTCGGTCTGTGTGTACGTTTCCCAAAGTGGATGAGGATGTTAATTGTCGGAGTTCAGGTGTAATCATTCTTTAATATGGCATCTTTTCGAGACTAATTAAAACATTTACTTCAACTTCAAACAGTTTACTGCAGTTTCTACATGTCATCGCTCGGATCAAGTTCCCCAGAATGACCCATTCACGACCCAACGAGTTTATTCCACCACCGGAGTGCCCTGTCTTTGAGCCCAGTTGGGAGGAATTTGCAGACCCTTTTGGGTTCATCAACAAAATACGTCCAATTGCAGAAAACACTGGCATCTGCAAGATCCGACCGCCCCCGGTAAGTTTCTTCGACATATAACAGAACTGTCAAGTGCACGCCAGCGTTTGGTCGTCTTTTTCACTCGCAGATCGCAGATCTTGAAACACTTTTTCTAAAGACAGGTCTTTTCAACATGGCGGATTGCGGCTCCAGCCATTGCGAACGTTCGTAACGGCGTGTGCGTGTGTGCGCGCAGCTACTAGCTATGCGTGAATGCTCGCGTGTGGTTTACTCCACAATAACATCACTTACTTTATTCTTGACAGAGTTGAATCATAATTTAGCTTTTGAGTGTCACGAATGAATATTTACAAATACTTTTAATAAATGTTAGGCTGATGGAAAATGTTTGGGGACGGAATGTAGTGATTGTTATTGTCTTCCACAATCAATGTTGGCTAGAATGTATCCACCCAAAAAAGAACAATCCCCAATAGTTCAGCTCCCAGCCCTGGACAAGTATTATGTAACTTTGTTTCACATTTAGTTTTGGACATTTTGCGGATATTATAATATACTACATACTATATATAGACTACCGGTGTCCGTTTTTTCTCCATGCAACTTCCTATTATTATTCTCACCTTAACGTCAAAGCGTTTGGTTTAAAATATAACGTTTTGCTTGGTTGTCTGATGCTGGACGGTGGTGTAAGGTGTTTGTTTATTATACACTAGTCGATAAAATACATTTTATAATGTTTTTTTCAGTGCTACGGAAATGTTGTATTGACCAACAATGGCAATTTTTGCTACCAAATAATGTAAAACAGCTCCGTTTGTTAACTCATATGTCGTTTCTAGACAATTTAAGGTTTCAGTTTTATTTGGGAGATAAATATGTAGAAAATATCGCTGAAGTTTGAGGTGGCGTAATTGCTCTTCGTCGTTGTCCTCCATGTTGTGCGAGTTGTGTATTTGCATTTGGCCTTTGAAACTGAAATTTGCTGTAAATAACAACGCAAGCGAGAAACGAAATTCTGCTATCTTCGCGTTTTAAACCTCTATACAGTTTTTTTTCTTACCGTTACATACATACATACGTGTAATATATATATATATATATATATATATATATATATATATATATATATATATATATATATATATATATATATATATATATATATATATATATATTAACATTTGCTTTGTTGTACACAATTGTTAACACCCTAAAACGGCTTCAGTGGAAAGATAAAAACGTATTGTTGTCATCTGTGTTCATCCTTTTAAGCTATATTGCAAATGTGAATGTTATGAATTATATTTTAGCACGTAGACATTTAAATTTAAATGTTAACACTCCAAAATCTCTACTCTGCATCGTTTTATAACTTTAATATTTTGTTGGTATGCATTATAATCTACCTCATGTACTGTGAATGTGATTTAGTGGGAAGCAAATCAGTACTTTTTGAAAATAAAGCAATCTTTGCTTATGTTTTAAACAGTATTTTGATCACAACTATGTTCATTTAAACGTTTTATCAATATTGTTATAACATTTTTCAGTACAAAAGGTAGCATAATGAAAAGAATACATGCTTGTCAAAAGCTTTTAACCACAAAGAATGATCGTCCATTAGACAGGAGTTTATTTTGTGGCAAATGGTAAACATAAAAGCTTAACACTTTTCTGTCTTTATGTTAGGGATGGCAGCCACCATTTGCCTGTGATGTGGACAGACTGCATTTTACACCGCGCATTCAGAGGCTCAATGAGTTGGAGGTGAGACCTTTATTTGCCCACTGTTTGTTAGATATGTTGTATTTTCAGTTGTTTCATGTGGCCTTATTAAACCTAATATGAGACCTGCACAGCGTGACCTCTTTTTGGTCTGCCACACTTAAAAGCACAAGGGTTAGTGTCGTCTCTAAGAAAAAAAAGGTCAATGACAAAAAGAAAAGGTCACTGGTGGGAAAATAACAATAAGACTACATTGTTGTCACCAGCTTTTTTGATTAAGTTTGCTGTTGTACTTTTTATTATTGTGATTTTGTTTGGCGACGTCTGCTTTTAGTTGATCATTAATGCAATAAAACAATAATATTGTGAAAAATTGTTTTCTGTTGTAGCGTGTTATATAATTTACAACAATTTATTTCCTGATTGAAATGCAGAATGTGTATGAGCCTGCAGGATCCCATGATCCATCAGAAATCATTTTTTATGTGCTGAATAATGTTTTGAACAGTTATGCAGATTAATATTTTTGTGGAAGCCAATTGATGTCTTCCAGTTTGTGATTTTAATAGTTCAAAATAAAAATAATTAATCAGTTTGAAGCATTCTTTTCCTGAACCCCAAAACATTTGAACAATAGTGTAATTGATTAGTTATAGATGTGATCTTCTAAAACACAGACCAGAAGCTTTTGAAAGAATGACAGCTTTATTTGTTTTTCTGACTCCATTTTTGTGTTTTATTGTTTCATAGGCTCAAACCAGAGTTAAGCTCAACTTTCTGGACCAGATAGCAAAGTTCTGGGAACTACAGGGTTGTACGTTGAAAATTCCCCATGTCGAACGCAAAACGTTGGACTTATTTGTGCTTTACAAGGTAGGTGTGATGCTGTGTCCACTCTTGAAGTAAACATAAAGTAGTTTGCTTCATGAAGAATTCAGATATTCTACTTATAAGTTACATCAGTGCCTGTTAAGTTTACATAGTGCTTGTGCCCACAAGCATAATGTGAAAGAAGCTGAAGTGCTCTGATATGATGATGTTGTTGTTTTTTGACGCATAGTTGTACAAGTTTGAAATGCCTTTTCTTAAAATCTACTAAACATAAGCATTCATTTTATGTGTCATAGACATAAACAGGCTCTTAGGGGCTTATGGACAACCTAAGAAGTCAAGGAAGGTCTAATTTTTTTGTTACAAATTGTTCACACGGAAGCTAAAAAACAGCAATTATTACAAATACTTGAATCTAAGCCCTGTTATTTATTTACAGTTAGTATGTAGTCTAGAATTCTAGAGTTGAAAACGCTGTCATAGACGTTTTCGGTGACATTTTAAAAATCAAACATGGAAGTAAACACGTCCTTTGGTGTCCTCTGTTTCTAGCTGGTCAAAGAGGACGGAGGCTTTGATGTGGTCTGTAAAGAGCGGAGATGGACCCAGATCGCACTGAAGATGGGCTTTGCTCCCGGCAAAGCTATTGGCTCTCACCTCCGTGCTCACTATGAGAGGATTCTCTACCCATACTATCTGTTCCAGACAGGAGCTAATCTTATGGTGAGGCCGCTAAAGCGCTTGTGTAACATCCCCTTTTCATCCTTACATCATCCATTTTCCATCTCTTTTTCCTAATAAATGTTCTTTGTTCTGATGATGCACACATGACAGTCATTGTCCCTGATTATGTTTTGGCAGAGGACTCCTCTGTATGTGAAAAGAAAGGGTGCCCTAGTTTATTAACAATTGTTGATAAAGCGCCCTAGTTTATTTATATATATATATTCAGCTCAGATTAGACATAGTAGTTTGGGATATGTAACACTGCGAACATAAACCAAACTACTACTAACACCCTATAAAACATACACAGAAACAAGTTGAAGTAGTGTTTGGCAGCCTGTTCGGCAGGCTGTTTTGGTGTTCCTGCGGGTTTGGTGGTTTACAGCTTTCACTGACATGAATGTTTTTCAGTGCTTTACCCACAGTCCCCTCCCCCACCCATAAAGGGGTGTGAATTCATTGAATGAGCCTTGGGCCTACTTGCCTGCTGCGTTTACCCCATGTTAATACCCTAGGGGTGATCTGCTTTGCCTCTCACTGTTTCTGGCTTTAATAATGTCTACCCTGCTGTCATGTGGCTCTCCAGTTAATTTGATAAGAGTGAAGCCACATGTGCACACTTATATTGGTGTTATAAATACAGCTATGTTTATTGCATTGTTTGTTTTGTTGTGAATATATGTGGGTTTGTCATAGGCTGACAACACTGAATCTCTCTTTAGCAGAACTCTCAAAAACCAACTCTGACAAATGACACCAAAGACAAGGAGTATAAACCCCATGACCTGCCTCAGCGTCAGTCGGTGCAACCAGTGGAAACCTGCACTATTGCTCGCAGAGCTAAACGTACAGAGGTAAAGTCTCTTAAAAATAAAAAGATTAATATTGATTTAAGCTAGATAATAAATGTTTAATCTCTGACATTTATCTTTATTCCTCAAAGGGCCGCTGTTTTAAATCAGAACCGGGTGAGGTGTGTGAAAACAAACCCAACCTGAGGAGGAGAATGGGCTCCTATGTGGCAAAACCAGAACCGGGTACATGTAAGTATTTTTAACATTTCAGCAATTACTTGTGAAAATCATTTTCCATATATAAAAGTTCATTATGGCTTGGTTTTTAGCATCAATCTATACCATGGTTTCCGCTGCATTCATTCGTCCGTGGCAGGGCACCACACCAAAATTCATACCGCCATGGCTACATTACAGCTTCTCATTCAAAACATTCGGTCGTTTTTTTTTAAATAGCGGGTTATAATCACACTAAAAAATTAATAAAAGGTAAGTAAATTATAACAGCGCAAACTTTTCTGTAATCGTAGTAGTGCTGTGCGTTCTTTGTTTAACCCTTTAAGGTGACGTACTGACTGACTGACTGACAGGTGCGTGATGCATGAGGCCAGCAAACACGGCGTAGCTTTCAGTTATGACGAACACCGTTTCCATAATTATACTTTATTTATAGATAAAGGTCTGTGGTTCTGCATACAATGACTTTATCTTGCTGGAGTTTATAACCATTTCACTTTAATTCAGGACACTTTAATGCCGCTAAATGTGCCAAATTGTACTTAAGCAGCGTTTACTTGAGAGCACAATAGAAAATCTGCACTTGAGCAGCGTATTTGAGGTCGTGCAAGAAGTTTTGTGCACGAGCAGAGGAAATCGGCACTCGAGCACACAGAGATTGACATGCACGTAGGCTGTTACATGAATGCGATCTCGACTTATTATTGCTCTCACAACATTTGTCAATGAAATAACGCAAGATCTGTGTTAAATGCCCAACAGAGTCTGCCGCCACAGCTGGAAAAAATCCTAGAGAAAACACTGTATACTACAATTCATTAATTCACACTTTTATTCAAGATGCATTAAATTGATTAGAAGTGACAGCATTATCATGTTTAATGTATAGTTACATATTTAGTAGAGATGCTCTGATCGATCGGCCAGAGATCGGTATCAAATTTAATGACTCTATTGGTATTCACTGATCTGACCGATCTCATGAACTGATCACAAGTGTTTGTTTATGAGTTTACAAGCAGAGGAAGAAGCACATAAAACAAACATCCTGGGTTATACATACAGCAGCTACAACACGTGAGGAGATGAATAATGTGTAGAAGCATGAGCGATCACTGTGCTCGCGTCACAGCAGCTAAAATGCATACAGTTGTGATGCAACCTCTGTTTAAAAAGTTTATTGGCACAAGTGATGGTCTCTTTGTTGCAACCATTGTATATCCAATAACTATTGTTAGCTCTGCAAGTCTCGCGCATATTCATACCGGCTCCGTGGCAGCTTCTAATTTGTGAAAATACCTGATGAGAGTGAATGAAAATTTGTTTTATGCATTATAAATCTTGAAGCATTAGAATCGATACTCCGTATTGGCAAATCACCATAACAAGGAATTGATACTTCGTATCGGCTGCAAAAATCTTGATCGGAGCATCCCTAATATTTAGATAGGCATTTCAAATAAATTGTGTGGCTTTTTTAAAAACTTTTTTTCCTGAAAGTGTTTATGGTTTCCAAAAAAACAGCACAACTGTTTTAAACTTTGATGATGGTTGCTTAATTCTGGGTGTTATCTTTGATGGCTTGAGCTTTGACAAACAGATAAATGCAGTGGTTAAATCCTGCTGCTTTTAGCTTCGACTCTCAAAAACAGTTATACATTTATTTATATAGGGGTTTTCACCTTTATTGAAAAGACAGTGTAGATTTACAGACTGGAAAGTATCGGGAGCAGGGAGAGGGAAAGGATCGGCAAAGCACCTCAAGCTGGGAATATGTCAACGCACTAACCACTAGGCTATTGGCACTGACGACTCTTAAAAACAGTTAAATCTATTCTAAATAGAAAACATAATCCATGCTTTTATTACCACTAGGTTGAACTATTGTAACACACTATACTTTGGGATTAGTTAGACAACCTTATCCCATTTGCAATTAGTTCAAAATGCTGCTGCAACGCTTTTAACAGGTACCAAGAATCATGACCACATTACACCAGTATTACACTCTTTGCACTGGTTGTCTGTGCACAAGTAACTTTCTTTTAAAATATATTCTTCTGGTTTTCAAATCTCTAAATCGCCTTGCACCTTCCTATCTGTCAGACATGTTGATTGAGCATCAGCCTGATTGGTCTCTTCGGTCAACCAGAGATTGTTATGCATCCCTAAGTCGAGGCTGTAATGCAGGGGTGACCGTGGCTTTGCAGTAGCTGGTCCTAGGTTGTGGAAAGCTCTGCCCCTCTGTATTAGATCTGTTTCATCTGTCATTTTTAAAATCTAGGTTGAAAACGTACCTTTTTGATTTGGCATTTTATCAATAAAAATTGTCCATTTTAACTATAACATTATATTTTTCTTTGTTGTGATTTGTATTGTGCAGCACATTGGTCAACCGCTGGTTGTGTTTAATAGTGTTATATAAATAAAATTGACATTGACATTCTAAATCGGCTGATTAGAATATTTCTGACAAATGATGTGACACTGAATACTAGGGTAATGTCTGCTGAAAATTTAGCATTGACATCACAATAAATTGCATTTTAAGAAGTATTCACAGTTCATTTTGATCAATACATTTCACTTATGTATTTATCAATTAAATGGAGGATTGGTGAGCATAACAATTATGTTTCTCCAACCCTAAACTTTGTGTAGTACCAAGTTTATAGTCTCAGTCCAGCATAATCTTTATAACATCTCTACTTTACACTTCTCTTCCAGTTAAAATGCTTCCAGTACAGGTGAAAGAAGAACCCATTGTGCAACCTGTTGATGGTGAAAAATCAAAGGTGAGCAAAGAGGTCAAAGAGCTGTTTGGTTTTCACAATATAGAAAGTACATTCCACATTCCTTTTTTTGGCAACGTTTGGTTTTCTTGACCCACAGGTGGAGCAGTACATGTGCTTGGTATGTGGAGGTGGAGGTGACGAAGACAGACTTTTGCTTTGTGATGGGTGTGACGACAGCTATCACACATTCTGTCTGATCCCACCTCTTCACGACGTCCCAAAAGGTGACTGGAGGTGCCCTAAGTGCCTGGCTCAGGTGAACCACTCCCATATGTCTACACTGGCAAACCGATGGGTTTGTCACATGATTGTATTTACTTAAGAAAAGGTTATGTGATCATGCGCTTGGAAGCAATTTTCATAACTAAATGATTACTGTTTATTCTCTTTATACACGTTCGCTATCTGGGAATGCGTATGATGCTGTGTAGTAATGTAGGATTCTATTTAACAACAGTTTGCATTTTGGCTGTGCAATTTTGATGAGCGATAATGGTTGTTATCATTGTGTTTTCTATAGGAGTGTGGTAAGCCACAGGTTGCATTTGGCTTCGAGCAGGCCCCCAGAGACTACACCCTTCGCACCTTCGGCGATATGGCTGATTCTTTCAAGTCTGACTACTTCAACATGCCTGTTCACGTATGTGTATTAAATGATACTTTAGTGAGTCGAGTATGATTGCATACCATGTGTCATTGGAATACAGGCTTCTATGTTTAGACCTGGTATTTAGATGTATTTCTGTCAATTCGATCACAAGTGGGTGACTCTAAATGAAGGTGTAAACAGTCTCAAACACCTACTCCAACCTCTCTAATCTAAAATGTGATGTTATGGAGTGTGTTTTTGAAAAGCACACCAAAACAAGGTATACATACTTGGCTGTGTCATACCAAAAACACAAATTACCTTCCAAGCTGTTGTAGACCTCTATGTTTTTTCCATTTGCATTGACTTGCCTCTGTCATGAGCCATGTAATACTGGTTTGTTTATTCAGTAGTACTCATGCATTACACATAACTTCTGCAAAAGTATGCCAGAATAATAAGAGAGAGTGTTTTTGAAATGCAAGCACAAATGGTCATGAGATGCATTTATATGCATGTTAAAGGATAATGGAAACTATAATGGCTCTCAGCTCACCACTTGTGATGGGATAACTAAAAATGCATGTTAAAACCAGCTGGAAGCTTGACCAGAGAGTGATACGCCGTTTTTTTTTGGCAGATGGTTCCCACAGAGCTGGTGGAGAAAGAGTTCTGGCGGCTGGTTAGCACCATCGAGGAGGACGTCACTGTGGAGTACGGGGCTGATATTGCTTCAAAGGATTTCGGAAGTGGCTTTCCTGTTAAAAATGGCACATTTAAAGTCTCACCAGAGGAAGAGGTATGGAAATGACTTGAAGTCTCTATGCTGAAAGACTTTAGATCACAAATGCATGCTTCATTAAATTGCATTTCTGTTTTGTCCAGGGTTATCTGACCAGTGGCTGGAACCTCAACAACATGCCGGTGTTGGAATCGTCTGTGCTGACTCATGTCACAGCGGATATCTGTGGGATGAAGCTCCCATGGCTTTATGTGGGCATGTGCTTCTCCTCCTTCTGCTGGCACATCGAGGACCACTGGAGCTATTCTGTCAACTATCTGCACTGGTAATTCTGTCGCACTTTACACATTGAAAGAAACATATATTTTAGATGGTAGACTGAGTGTATCTGTTCTTACTCTGCAATGCTACTTTGTGGCTTATTACATGGGCGTTATTAATGGTCTTATAAAATGCTTATACTTTATTTTAGCTGTTACTACCAATTCATAATTGTTTTTTCCCCACTCACTTTTGTTGTGAAGGGGGGAGCCAAAGACGTGGTATGGCGCTCCTGGCTACGCTGCCGAGCAGTTGGAAGATGTGATGAAGAGCTTGGCCCCTGAGCTCTTTGAGTCTCAGCCAGATCTGCTCCACCAGCTGGTCACCATCATGAACCCAAATTTGCTCATGGAGCATGGAGTACCAGTGAGTGGCCACATTTAATTGGTGGAGATGTGGTCTAAACGTAGACCATTAATAAATGATGGAACAGTTTGTGTGCACTTGATCAGCTTTCTCATCTGTGTCCTCTAGATTTACCGCACAAACCAGTGTGCCGGGGAGTTTGTCATTACCTTTCCAAGAGCCTATCACAGTGGATTCAACCAGGGCTTCAACTTTGCAGAGGCAGTCAACTTCTGCACAGCAGATTGGGTAAAGAGCATTTAAAATGGGCATTTTGTAAATGCATGTTATGGATTTTAATCTAAAGAAATTTTTCATAGCTCATTTTTAATACTTTCTTGAACAACACATTTTTAAAATCACAATCCACAACTCAAATTCTGACCAAAGCAATGAAGTTTTCTATAATCCATTACACTCCTATATACGGTATATACAACTTCAAAGTAATTCTATGATGCTTGATTTTAATGCAAAATGTTGCTGTTTGGGCATGTTATAGACGTTACAAAGCACAAATTCAACTCTAACGAGACTCTTAGATTAGTTAGTTGCTTGTTGCCTTCATGCTCAAAAGACAGATTCACAGATGTAATATGCTGATCCACATGTTATTTCTTCCCAAATGTTTACATTCACCAAAAAAACCAACAGCATGTATGTAATATTATTTTCTTGCAACATAAACTTCAGGGTGTCTGTGGGGTCTTCCAAAAACAAAATTTTAGGCATTTAAAGTCTTAAATTTACTCAAATATGATGGTTTGGGTCTAAAATCATTTTAAACTTGTCTTTTAAGAAAAGTAAAGCTGAAAAAAGGCAATGTATAAAACTAGAGTTTGCTTGTTTTTACACATTATTTAAAATATGTGTTTGAATTTTATTGGAGCAAGTAAATTTCTTTTCCACTGGCCATTAGGAAAAAAAACCTAAACATTTTGCCCTGTAAGTCTGAAATTTATTTCATAATGGTCTTAAATTTGACGTGGTGAAACCTGCAGAAACCCTGAATCTTGTTTTGTATTCAAAAGTTGACACGAAGGAGAACTTGGTTTATTATTGGCATGACATGCAGGGATCATGTGCGTTTAAAAGAGATGCATGAAAATCGCACATTTTTAGCTTTTATGCCTAAAGGCACATTTAGACCATAATAAATGATGCTTGAAGTATTTAGAGCTGAAACTTCACAGACTCATTCTGGGAACAATCATGACTTGTATTAACTCTTATAATGGCATAATAATAGAACCCTTTTAATGCTGGATTGGTATAAGCAATACATTTGAACAATCATGAACCAAACCCTTGCATTTCTTGTGTTTCAGTTGCCTCTTGGTCGAAAATGTGTGGAGCACTACCGATCCCTCTGCAGATACTGTGTTTTCTCCCATGATGAGATGACCTGTAACATTGCCACCAAGGCAGACAGTCTAGAGTTGGAACTGGCATCCGCTGTCCAGAAAGACATGAATACTATGATTCAGGAGGAGAAGATACTCCGTGAGAGAGCCTATAAGCTGGTGAGTGGCTATTTTAAAGCCAGCGAGTTGATTTAAGCTGCTGTAACTTGCACTTGATGACCCAGTTGGTTAAATAACCTGTCTAATAAGTTCTGTGTATCTATAATTGGATATTTTATAAACAATTAAACCTTTATAGCTGTAGCGCCTACTGGCTTTGTTTTGTCTGCCTATTTCTAATTGATCCCATTGTGTTTGTGCTGTTCTCCAGGGTATGTGGCACTCCCAGCAGGTTGACTATGATATACTGCCAGATGAGGAAAGGCAGTGTGCTAAATGCCGGACCACCTGTTACCTGTCTGCCATCACCTGTCCCTGTAGCCCCGAACAGGTGGTCTGTCTCCACCACACCCAGGACCTCTGCTCTTGCCCTGCTAGAAACTACACGCTCAAGTACGTGTTTGCTAAAGCGAGACAGTACCGCATGCCATGGGGTTTAATGTTTGGCACTGTTGATCAAATGTTAAGCAGTTGTTGCTTTTATTCCCCAAATGAACCTTTTTTGGCTTTTTACTTCAACAGCTATAAATACACACTTGCTGAGCTCAAGACAATGTTCCAGGCTTTGACGGCTCGTGCTGAGTCCTATGATGACTGGGCATCTAAAGTTAACAAGATTCTGAAAGCCGATCAAGACAATAAAAGTGGTGAGTTGTTGTTATTGCAGTGTGTTTGTTTTTAACTTTTAGCAAGCCAAAATACACATCCATCTTGTATTATTTTAGGAAGCAGGGCTGCATAATATATAGTTTCAGCATTGATATCGCAATCTGCAGATCCACAATACTCATATCGCAGGAAGTGCAATGTTGAGTTTAAATCAGTGATGGGAATAACGGTGCTATAAATGAACAGCGTAACTAACGGCGATACTTTTTTCAGTAATGGGTTATCAAATTAATTACTGTTTTCCTCTGTTACTGACATAATAAGTTGTTCGTTACTATAATTGAGAGCACTGAAGCGGTTTTCATTTTTTTTTCCCTGGGGTGGGTGTGTGTTCAGGGTTGGGGCGGGACCATAGACTGTAAAAGATATGGATGTAGTATTCGTGACGTCACCCATAGGTTTCTAAAGAGCGCAAATGAAGCTACAAGTAGGTGTGGTGGCCAAACGTCGACATTTTGTTCGCGCATCCTTGCACAAACCGGAGGTGACAAAAAAAAGGGCAAAGAGGCGGAGCGCACAATTAAGTGCACACAGCATGCCATATCATCTGATAATTGTAGGAAATAATTCCAAAAGGCAATTTACTGTGTAAAGCCACATAAAACACAACAAAAATAGAATGTATATGCCGAGTTAAGTGGCTAATCAGCTGGAATCAGCTGAAGTGACATGACGGTGACCAGCAAGACCTAGCTGTCACTCAAGTGGCCACGCCCTTAATTATGCAGAATTAATAAAACTTAATGAAAATGAAACCGATGAGTTTTAAAAAAAAATTCGCCCCCTCACAGCTGTCATGTAGGGTAGTATTTGGCCAATTTAGCATTGCAGTCTGTGAACATCTGGATTTCCTCGGATTATCCCTAAAATTGTTAATTGTACCGTTAACTCCTAATAAAGATGTATTTTTTATTTTTTTTTATACAATGAAGACTAAATAGTGTTATTTTTTACATTTGATTAATCAATGTCAGTACCTGAATACTGTGATGTAAAATATTTCACTTCTATCCTTCCAATAATAATCCATAATATTTCCCATAATCTTCCAGAATAATCTAAATTACAAATAGTCTAAATTAATAAATTCTTTTCAAATAGAGCTATTTAAGCTATCTGGTGAAATTTTTCCAATATTGTGCAGCCTTATTAGGAAGCCATTAGTTATTAAAAACATTCATTCATTCATTTTCTTTTCGGCTTAGTCCCTATATTAATCCGCGGTCACCACAGAGGAATAACCGCTAATTTATCCAGCATGTTTTTACGCAGCGGATGCCCTTCCAGCCGCAACCCATCACTGGGAAATTATTAAATTATTATCCTTTTTCTTTTTTTTTTTAATACTACTGCATTAAAGTCAACAGTGGATCAAAAACATTTTTAAAATTTGTTTTAGGACAAGGATGGATGTTTTTCAGTAGTTTTAGGACAATGATTAAAGGATTTGATCCACTTCAAATGTTTGCGTGCGTGCGTGCGTGCGTGTGTGTGTGTGTGACAATCTCCTTTTTATAGCAGTGAGATCAGAGAACAGTCTCTGATTTATGTAGGTAGAAAATATGGAAATGTATTGTTAACTAATAGGTGCCATTTATGTGTACTTTGAGTTCTTCCCATTAAAACTGTTCTGTTCTGATAAATGTGTAGTTTAACTCTCATTTGAATTTCATATATTATTTAATTACTTGGCTCGATCATTGCATTTATTTATTTAAATGTGAAATATTTTTCTATGTTAGATTTGGAGGAGCTGCGCTGTTTGTTGGCTGAAGCAGAAAAGAAAATGTACCCCGAGACCGACCTTCTAAATCACCTACGCCAGGTCATCCAGAATGCAGATCGATGTACCATAATGGCCCAACAGCTCCTCAACGGCAAGAGACAGACCAGGTACATTTATTGCCTTCTCTGATATGTAAATCTATCCACAGTTCTTGCAGAACATGTTTTAAACTGATGCAAAACTGTAATCCTATACTCATCTGTGTGAACAGGTATCGCTCCGGTGGGGGAAAGTCTCAGAACCAGCTCACAGTAGAGGAACTGAGGGCATTCGTCAATCAGCTGTATGATCTTCCCTGTACCATTCGACAGGCCCCTTTCTTGAAGGTATCCAAATTTAAAACATTTTAAATGAACTTGCGATATACAGACTATGTTCAATTAGCAGCTTTGACTATACATTATACTTAAATTTAACTAAATTACAAAAAGAAAGGAAACCGAAAGGAAGCACTATTTACATTTAGTGAAAGAACAGGTCTTATTACAATTCCCTTCAAAGTCATCTCAAATGACCTTCATAATGCATACATGTATTAGACCGAATGCATGCATATCTGTGAATGTATATATTAATGTACTTAAATACATGTATATTTATCTATGAATTGATCATCTTCAGGGCTCCTGACGTCCCAGGGCCTTCATTTTTTTGTCGGGCTATCAAAATCTGTCTACAATGCTGCATGGCGGGTCAGTGGGAGGGAAAATATGTTTCAATGCCTTTACATTTTCTCACAAAGTGGATGACTATGTATGTGCTGTGCTGTGCTGCTGATACGGCAGCAATAAATCCACTCATTGCTAATAAAGGAGAAAAGCCACAATATTATCAACTACCTTCCAAATAGCGTAACTGTAGTTTAATAGGACATGTCCTTTTTTGGGTTCGTAAACAAGCCGTTCACATCATGTTAGGCCTGTATAAGCTATGCGAAATTAAAAAGATATATCTTTATGCAATTATTCAATATTAAGATAAGTTAGTTAGTCATTCAGACTGTAACGAAAAATCGTTCATTTTTAAACGATGCAAAAGTGTGCGTGTCTGAAAAGTGCATGCTGGAGCACGTGCAGAAGAGACGCACGTGCTTAAGAAAGATAGACTACATGTTATAAGCTATTGTCGTCTGTCTACTTTTCAGGGTTATCCAACAGGATTGGTAAACAATTGTCAGTGAGCCTGTAAAAGGAGTGGTTAAAGGGGCAGTTACCTGAAAATGAACTCAATATTTACGCACTTCACTTGTTTCAAACCTGTTTGAGTTTTTATTCTTTCCGTTAAACACAGGTAAAAATATTTTGAAGAATTTTTTGTTTAAAAGAGAAAGAAATGCAAATGGGTCTGAAATGAGTGATGGGTGAGTAAATAATGATACAATTTTTGGGTGAAATATGCATTTGTCTTCTCTACATCAGAGCTAAAATCATTCAGATTTTACAGGTAGCAGTAAGTTAGTTATATTAAAATGTAATCCAAACTAACCACAAGGGAACATTTATTATAACTACTCTAACATATTGTAATGTTTTTAAAGCTGCAAAAAATAACCTGAAACCGTTCCCTTAACGTAATTTTTTGGTTATTTAAGAATAAATATATTGCCTATAACAAATGCCATTATATCTTTTTTTTTATTTAGTAAATGTATGTTTTTGTTTTATTTAATAAATAATGTGTTTTCTATTTGGGCTACTTAAATTTATATTCGGGCTGCCAAAAACTAAGGAGTGTTTGCGGGAAGGGAATTAAAAATTTTTGCAAGCCCTTATCATCTATTTATTAATAACTATCAGGCCTTCTTTCTGAAATATATTCAACCCATTACCTCATTTTCCCAAGAACATGTACTTCAAGTTACAAAACTGATCGTTTCTGTTTTTGTAAGGTCACATCTATCCAATTATTTAAAGTTGGTCTCTTTTAATGTAGACATTTGCATGTGATTTTAATTTCCTTCTGGCAGCCAAGAGAGTACACAGCAAGTATTTATTGTCTCGAGTTACTGTATCTGGATTTACGCAGCCAAAATAGAACAATTTGCTTTCTAGGATTGCATCTCTTTCAAATATATGTTCAAGAGGCTCCTCTATTACTTTTCAATATTCTTCAATATACATGTATTTTCCAAAATATGATAATTGTTTGCTTCATTACATCCACAGTTATGCCAACGTTTAGAGAGTTTTTTGTTTATTTAGCTGTTTGTACAGGCATTTTTCCAACAGTATTCTTTCATGTTTAATGAATTTTCATACATTTTGACCACTCTTTATCAAAAAAGGTTATTTCGTTTTTGTAGCTCCCAAGTTTCTTTATTTGACACTTTCCACCCTCTTCCTCCCACCTCAGGCTCTCCTGAACCGCGTTGAACAGTTTCAGCAGCAGAGCTCCGATATTCTTGCAGAGGACATGGCTGGTTCCTCAGCCCTCCAAGGCCTCCTGGATGAAGGCGCAGGTCTGGATGTGGAGTTGCCTCAGCTGGCAGTGTTGAGGCAGAGGCTGGAGCAGGCACGCTGGGTGGAGGCCGTTCAGGAAGCTAGCGATCAGCCGGCTGACCTCAGTCTGGACTGCATGAGGAGGCTCATAGATCAAGGCGTGGGTCTTGCTCCACATGCCTGTGTGGAAAGAACCATGGCCCGCCTGCAGGAGCTACTCACTGTCTGTGAACACTGGGAAGAAAAGGCCCATAACATGCTCACTGCTAGGTTTGTAGTCATTTTAAATGTTAAAAAAAATATATCTGCGGTCTGAGTTATGAAAGCACCTGCTTGTGGTTTTGGTTTGGCGTAACCAAGCTGATGCAAACCAAATTATTTGCAAACTGTTCTGGCATAATTTTGCTTGCAAATGCTTTATTGGATGGCTCTTGGTGAATGAAGTTAATATATATTGAAAAAGGCCACTTACAGGGTTGAGCTAGTTCTGATGGGCAGCATCTACAGTTGAAGTCAGAATTATTAGCCCTCCTGAATTATTAGCCCCCTGTATAGTTTTCCCCCCAATTTGTGTTTAATGGGGAGATTTTTTTATTCAATACATTTCTAAGCATAATATTTTTAATTATTTTATTCTAATAACTGACTTATCTTTGCCTTAATGGCAGTACATAATATTTTACTTGATATTTTTCAAAATACTAGTATTTAGCTTAAAGTGCAATTTAAAAGCTTAGTTGATTGGGTTAACTAGGCGTGTTAAAGTAATTAGGCCAATCATTGTATAACAGTGGTTTGTTCTGTAGAAAAAAGGCTTAAGGGGCTAATAATAATAATAATAATACATTTTATTTGTATAGCACTTTTCCTACTTACATGCAACTGAAAGCGCTTCACAAACAACAAGCATTGTAAAATAAACCAAATAAACAAATGTATGGACAAATAAAGCAAAATAAACCACAAATATATACTCCGATAAAAGCATACATGTACACAATCACACACACAATAGTCCTTACATATGCATATTCATGCACACACTGTACATGCATACACGCATACACCTACACAATATAGATAGATAGATAGATAGATAGATAGATAGATAGATAGATAGATAGATAGATAGATAGATAGATAGATAGATAGATAGATGCATGCATGCATGCATGCACATAAACATAAAATGCATACACTTCACATACTGTTATATTCATATGCAATTTTAAAAAGGTCTTCACACACTTTATTGACCTTTTAAAGTGGTTTTAAAAAAATAAAATCTTTTATTCTAGCTGAAATAAAACAAATAAGACTTTCTTAAGAAGAAAAAATGTTATAGGAAATACTGTGAAAAATGCATTGCTCTTATAAACAGAATTTGAGAAACATTTGAAAAAGAAAAGAAAATTCTCAGGCGGTCTAATAATTTTGACTTCCGCTGTATAATGTCCATATTTTACCATTCAACTGTTTGGGGCCAATAAGATTAAATATTTTTGAAAATGTGTTCTAAATCTGCATTTTCTATATTAATGAGTGAGTGTAAAAAAAACACTTTGAACCTCAGCAAGGTCAAAAAATTAAACCCAGAAAACATAAATTGTGTTTTTTGAAGATCTTAAAGTATGTGCAAAGTTTTAGTCTAATGTATTTACAGTTATTATCTGTTTTAGTGCATCTCTTACTGGTAAAAGCATACCAGAACAGCATTAGGCTACGGTCACACTGGGCTTTGTGTGTGCGAAATTCTGTCGTACGGCGCTGCGAAAAGGGGCAGGATTAAACA